>NW_027514462.1:1204444-1505555 GCF_048772815.1 Callospermophilus lateralis | reverse complement strand
CTAGGTAAGATTTGAATCCTAGAAGGGAATTTGGCCTTTGAGTGGGATACTTAGCTTTGAATTATGTTCTGCACATATGTCTCAGATAAATTGATATGCAATGGCATAGATCCTTGTACCTTCGATGATTGAATGTAGAAGAGAGCATCCAGTTAAAAAAGGGATTTTTGCTAGGATTAGGAATATAGTCGGTAGGATTACGAAGAAGATTGAGTATAGAATATGGACCAAAAGTTCTTTAGCAATAGGGTTTCTGGTAGAGATTGAATATAAATGTCAGCACATGTGAAGAGTCAGTCACAATGATGAACTGGGGAAAAAAGTAGGAAAGCAGATGTGAATAGAGAGTAGGAAATCAGGCAAATTATAAAATGAGTGAGAGGTTTAGACAGTTTCAACAGGGTGAGATTGAAAATGTAGTCTTAGGAAGAAACACATATGTAATCACCAATAGGATTGACATTTGAGAGCATTAGGCAACCTGGACATGGATGTTTTTAGTAATCCATGTTCACTTTCCATTTAGGCTTTGGGACATTCATAAGTGTGACCTTTGCATTTTGTGTCCAGAATATTACTGTGATAAAATGTATATGTAGATCAGTTGACATGCATATTTTTTCCACCATTTCTGGGAGCAATATTTTGAAGATATAGAAATTATTGTTGGGAGTACACAGAGGTGTACCATGTGTCTATCAATATATAGACAATGCATGAATAGACCATACTGTGAATAAATGATATAACTGGTTTCACTTTGAATAATGGATTGAATTGATATCTGAAAGTATACCAGAAATCTTATATTGATGTACAATCATTCATTTAAACCAGTTTTACATCTAATGGTAATATTAGTGTTATGTTTTATCATGACGGGTGTGTCAGTTTTGCTTCAAAAGTGATAATGGAAATCGAAAATAATGTGTTTGGAAAGAAGTGTCACAAAAAGAGAAGTCAAGAAACATGGAGGAATACATGTGTTCTGAAGCAAAAGTGATTGAAAGCAAAACAAATGTGTATATATTTGCTAAATTGTGGATGAAATATACATCCTATGATGTGCATTAACTGGAGAAATAGTAATGTACCAGTGTTGAATAAAAATGAACGTCAAAATACACATTATATCACATAGGAATCTTCTTGCATTGATGTTAAACTGGGTCAGTTACTGTATAAATATTAGAATTTTATTTTGGTGTTATAATACAATTTATTTTAGCACTAGCATGCCACAGAATGTAGAAGAAAGAGCAATGGATTTTTAGTTATAACACTAATAATCTAGCATTTAATGATTATTTTGGGGAGTCTAGAATTTACATAAGGCTATGCAACATAATTTTTTTGTATTTAACATTCATAAAATCTTGGAATTTTGGTAATATTTCTCCTTTTTTATTTTTTCAGTTGTTGATAGACCTTCATTTTATTTATTCGTATGTGGTGCTGAGAATATAACCCACTGCCTCACACATGCTAGACAAGCATGTTAACACTGAGTCACAAACCCAGCCCCTCCACTTTTATCTTTTCATCAAACACTCCTCTCCCTCTTCTTTACTCACTTTCTTCCTCATTTTCCCCCTTCTCTCTCTTCCTTTTTCATTTTCCCTCCATAAGTATTTTTCTCTCATAGCATTACAAACAGTACTATGCTATGAAATTTACATTTAAAACTGTTTTTTATAGTCATTCTTTTCTTGAGAAAATTTAAAAATTATAACCACCTGATAAATATATTACAATACATTTATTATGCATATGTATCTATATTCATGCATATGTGTTACATATATATATATATATATATATATATATATATATATATATATACATATATATTTAAAAGTACTTTGATTAGCCTGTTAGAAATAATATAGACCAAGTCTTTCTTAATTCTCAAGTCTTCCAGAATTAACATCTTACAGTGAAAATCAAATAAACATATTTAAGTAAACAGGTATCATTCTTATTTATCAATACTTATAATTTAAGGTTTTTATATCACATTTAGCTGTAATATGGCATATTAACTCTTTTGAATTAGAGAATTTTTTTTTGAACAACCTATTATTTAAGGACCATATGCACTGACATTTTAAATGGCTTTCTTGTGATTTCACTTTCTATCAATTGCATATTAATTGCCAAATACTTATTTTAGTAATTTTCATATTCATAATTGATATAAAGTCAATTGATTAATTCTTTTTGTAAGGAGTTACTAATTACAGTAGGGACAGTATTAATAATTCTAAATCTTTATAAAAATGGTACAAAAATATTTTCATGCAAAATTATGTATAATTGCATGCTCTAAATGTTTGATTGTTGATACATATAATAAAGAGCTTTTGATGAGTCTCTTCCCCAGTAAAACAGAAAATGCAAAGATATAGTTGGGTATGTATGTCCAAACAAACATATGGAAAAATACACATTATCATCTAGAAACTATTAAATAAAAGATGAAAAGAACAATCCAACACATTGTACCAACTTGTCAGATGAGGTAGTATTCTGGAAGAATAGCCTAAGTCTAGACCTGGTCCATGACAAAATATTCACAAAAAAATAAAATATGAAAAATATAGGAAATGCTATGAGTTTTTCTTGAAGGTAAGTGGATTATCCTTTAATCTCAATTATGTGCATTTTTAAAAGCCAGTTTTCTGGTAAAATAAATTTGTGATAGTTACAAGTACACAAAACAAAGTTTCTGCTTAGCAAAATGAATGCATCTCAACTCTTTTTTAGCTGATTTCTTCCCACTCAACTTTAAACCTTTATTTATTTATTTTTTATTGGTTGTTCAAAACATTACAAAGCTCATCCTATATCATCTTTCATACATTTGACTCAATTGGGTTATGAACTCCCAATTTTCCCCAAATACGAGTTGCAGAATCACATCGGTTACACATTCACATTTTTACATGATGTCATATTAGTGACTGTTGTATTCTGCTACATTTCCTATCCCCTACTATCCCCTACTATACCCCTTCCCATCCCCTCCCATCTTCTTTCTCTACCTCATCTGCTGTTGTTCACTTCTCTCCCTTGCCCCACCTTTCCCCAATTTTCCCTACCCCATTGTTTGAAGATGCTATCCTACTTCCATTGCATGCTTTTAGCCCCTTTTTCAAATATAAGAAAGTTGTAATTTTGAGGATTGGTTTCTGTGTCCTCTATTCTGTACCATTGTTCCACCTGCCTATTTTGTTACCAGTACCACGCTGTTTTTGTTACTATTGCTTTTAGTACAGTTTGAACTCTGGTATCACTATACCTCCAGATTCATATTTTCTGTTTAGAGTTGCTTTTGCTATTCTGGGTCTTTTGTTTTTCCATCTTCTAAGATCTTCTTCTCTCTCTCTCTTTAGGGTTCTGTAGTTTTCAGTATATAAAACTTTCACGTCTTTTGTTAGGTTGATTCCCAAGTATCTTATTTTATTTGAGGATATTGTGAATGGAGTGGTTTTCCTCATTTCCATTTCAGAAGTTGTGTTGCTGACATACAGGAATGCCTTTCATTTATGCGTGTTAATTTTATATTCTGCCACTTTGCTGAATTCATTTATTAACTCTAGCCGTTTCATTGTAGACCCTTTGGGGTCTGTTAAATATATTTTCATGACATCTGCAAATAGCGATAATTTAAATACTTCTTTTCCTATTTTTATGCCTTTAATTTTTTTTGTCTGTCTAATTGTTCTGGCTAGTATTTCAAGAACTAAATTGAATAGAAGTGGTGATAGAGGGCATCCCTGTTTTGTTCCAGATTTTAGAGGGAATGCCTTCAGTTTTTCCACATTTAGGATGATGCTAGCCTGAGGTTTAGCATATATAGCTTTTACAATGTTGAGGTAAGTTCCTGTTATCCCTAGTTTTTCTAGTGTTTTGAACATAAAGTGATGCTGAACTTTGTCAAATGTTTTTTCTGCATCTATTGAGATGATCATATGGTTCTTGTCTTTATGTCTATTGATGTGGTGAATGGCATTTATTGATTTCCGTATATTGAACAAGCCTTGCATCCCACGGATGAATCTTACTTGATCATGGTGCACAATTTTTTTGATATGCTTTTGTATTCGATTCGCCAGGATTTTATTGACAAGTTTTGCATCGAAGTTCATTAGAGATATTGGTCTGTAGTTTTCTTTCTTTGAAGTGTCTTTGTCTGGTTTCGGGATCAGGGTGATTTATCCTCATAGAATAAATTTGGAAAAGCTCCTTCTTTTTGTTTTTCTTGAAATAGCTTGAAAAATATTGGTATTAATTCTTCTTTAAAGGTTTTGTAGAACTCCGCTGTATACCCATCCGGTCCATGGCTTCTTTTGGTTGGTAGTTTTTGATGGCTTCTTTCATTTCTTCCTTTGTTATTGGTCTGTTTAAATTGCGTGTGTCTTCCTGACTCAATCTGGGCAGATCTTATGACTTAAAAAATTCATCGATATCTTCACTATCTTCTATTTTATTGGAATATAGTGTTTCAAAATACTTTCTAATTATCTTCTGTATTTCTGTAGTGTCTGTTGTGATATTGCCTGTTTCATCCCGTATGTTAGTAATTTGAGTTCTCTCTCTTCTTCTCTTCATTAGCATGGCTGTGGGCCTGTCAATCTTATTTATTTTTTCAAAGAACCAACTTTTAGTTTTATCAAATTTTTAAATTTTTTTTTTGTTTCAATTTTGTTGATTTCTGCTCTAAATTTAATTATTTCTTGTATTCTACTACATTTGCTGTTGTTTTGCTCTTCCTTTTCTAGGTTTTTGAGGTGTAGTGTGAGTTCATTTATTTGTTGATTTTTTTCTTTTTTTGAGGAAAGAACTCCAAGAAATGAACTTCCCTCTTAAACTGCTTTCATTGTGTCCCATCGATTCTGGTATGTTGTGTCTGTATTGTCATTTGTCTCTAAGAATTTTTTTTATCTCCTCCATTATGTCTTCTGTAACCCAGTGATCATTCAGTAGCATGTTGTTCATTTTCCATGTGATGTAGGATTTTTCCTTCCTTCATTCATCATTGATTTCCAGTTTCATTCCATTATTATCAGATATAGTGCATGGTATAATCTCCATGCTTTTATATTTACTAAGAATTGCCCTATGGCATAATATATGGTCTATCTTTGAGTAGGATCCATGTGAAACTGATAAGAACGTGTATCCACTTGATGATGGCTGATATATTCTATATATGTCGTTCAAGTCTAGGTTACAAATTGTGCTGTTGAGTTTGATAGTTTCTTTATTCAGTTCTTGTCTAGAGAATCTGTCTAATGCCAGGAGTGGTGTCTTAAAGTCACCCATAATTATTGTGTTGTAGTCTATTTGGCTATTGAACTTGAGGAGAGTTTGTTTTATGAACATTGCAGCTCCATTGCTTGGTGCATACAAATTCATAATTGTTATGTCTTGTTGGTGGATGGTTTCTTTTAACAGAATATAGTGTCCTTCTTTATCCCTTTTGATTAACTTAGGTTTGAAGTTGATTTTATTCCACATGAGTATGGCCACTCCTTCTTGCTTCTGAGGGCCATGTGAGTGGTATGATTTTTCCCAACCTTTTACCTTCACCCTGTGTATGTCTTTTCCTATCATATGAGTCTCCTTAAGGCAGCATATTGTTGGATTTATTTTTTTTGATCCAGGTTACTAGCCCATTCTCTTGATTGGTGAATATAATCCATTAACATTTAAGGTTACAATTGAAATATGATTTGTTCTTCCAATCATGTTTATTTATTTATTATGTTTTAGTTTGGCTAGTTTTTACTTTTTTGGTTATTTTCCTCCCCCTTTACTGAGATACCTCCTGCTGTTAGTTTTCGGCACTATTTATCAATTCCTCTTCTTGTAGTATTTTGCTCAAAATGCTTTGCAGTGCTGGTTTTCTGGCTGCGAATTCTTTTAGCTTTTGTTTATTGTGAAAGACTTTAATTTCGTTTTCAAATCTGAACCTTAATTTTGCTGGATACAGTATTCTTGGTTGGAATCCATTATTTTTCAGCATTTGAAATACATTGTTCAAGGATCTTCTCGCTTTCAAAGTCTGTGATGAAAAATCAGTCATTAACCTAATTGGTTTTCCCCTGAATGTAATCTGCCTCCTTTCTCTTATAGTGTTTAATATTCTCTCCTTGTTCTGTATGTTGGCTATCTTCATAATTATATGTCTTGGAGTTTGTCTATTATGATTTTGAATGTTTGGGGTCCTGTAGGCTTCCAGGATTTGACAATCCGATCCATCTTTCATCTCTGGGATGTTTTCTAGAATTATTTTATTTAATATGTTCTCCATTCCTTTGGTTTGAATCTCTATGCCTTCTTCTATCCCAATGACTCTCATTTTTTATGACATCCAATATCTCTTGAATAGATTGCTAGTGGGATTTAAGCCTCTTTTCTGTGTTGATTATATTCTTTTCAAGTTGATAAACTTTGTCTTCATTATCTGATATTCTGACTTCTGCTTGATCTAGTCTATTTGTAATATTCTCGTTTGAGTTTTTAATTTGGTTAATACTTTCCTGCATTTCTAGTATTACTGTTTGATTTCTTTTAAGATCTCTATTTCCTGGTAAAGCTCGTTGTTTGCCATTTGAGTTTGTTTGTTTAATTCATTTTCAAAATATACTTTTATTGCTTGGACTTGCTGCCTCATGTCTTCTCTAATATTCCTTTCCATCTGAGTTAGGAATGCCTTAAGTTCTTTCCCTATCCCTGTTTCTGATGCTTCTAGGTCCTCCTGTAGAATTAAGTTGTCCTGCATTGTTTGTACTCCTTTCTTTCCCTTGTTTTTTCATGATGCTCATGTTACTTTCCAGCTCTATTTGATTGCTGTGTTTCTGTTTTATTCTATAGATTTGTTTCGGTGTTGTGTATCTCTGTTGTCTCTCCTTTGTGTTGGTAGACTATGCCTGCTAAAGTGGATTCCACTTGTAGGGAATTCCGAAGGCCGAGCTCCAGTGACGTCACCCCTCTGCTTTGGCAGGCCCAGGCTCCTTGCCGAAATGTTCGAATACGGGGATGGAACTGGACTGTCTCCAGTTGGTTTCAGCTCTAGGTCACTGGCGGGTGGGCAATCACTAGCCACCCAGTGGCGCAGTCGGTCTCCTGCACGCCGGTGTTCTCCAGACGCCCAGTCACGCGGACAGCAGGTGGACTGTCACCTGCGCTTCTGTGTTCTCCAGCTTCCCAGTCACAAGAGCCTGGCCTCTAGTCCCCTGGTTTCTCCTGCTAGTCCTGGTTTCTCCTGCTAGACTAGATTTCCCCTGAGTGATGCTTCTCTGCAGTTCAATCTGTATTCTGGGCCTGTCATTTGTTGGGTGTGGAGGGTGTCTATTGGAACCCAGACACTCTATTGTTTTGAGGATCAGTCAGACCGGATCTCCGGTTGCACATTTGGCTTGTTTTTCAGACCCAATTACCAGATCTCAGTGCTAAAAATCTTTCTTATAGGTTTTGGTGCACCCCCATTTTGCTGTAAGTTCTTAACAAGATAGTTTTTTGTGGTTCTATCTCGTTATTCACCTGTGCAGTGGTGCGTTACACTGGGTGTGATGCACTCTATTCGTGGCCATCAGGCAATGATGAAATATTATGCTTTGTATGCAGCATTTACTGAAGTTAGTTTTCAGTATTAGGAAACAAATATGTATTTCAGGTGAATGAATAATCTGAATTTCTGAGAATAATCTTGTGAAAAGTTGATTATAAATCCACATACGTGAATATGAATGATTTTAGGGAGTGTATAATAAGACACATATATTTCATATTTTGAAAAATCTGGAGAGTGATATATATATATATATATATATATATATATATATATATATATATACACACACACAGAAACACACTCACAGACATTAAAAAGTAGCAATATATATGCCAATCGAAATTCAAAATGAAATATATATCCTTCACATATCCAAAAAAATACATTTTACTGAAAATGGATTTATGTATAATGTTGTTCAACTAGGAGGCTCACCCATAGGTTGAAATTTCAGTTCCAAAAGGGTTTAGGAGGAGTGATCTCTTCTCACAATTTGTATCTGCCAAGTCAGCCACCTCAGAAGAAAGTCTGTGTGATACCAGGTAGTATTCTATATGAGCATATAAAAATACATGTGCTGAATAGGTGACAGAGAAAGGGGAGAGGAATTCACATATTTGTTAACGTTAAAAACACATGGAGAAATATTTCAATAAACATTGACTATATTTATAACTCCAACCCCATATAATGCAAAAGGGAAGTCCAAGTATACACCATGCCTTCTCTGAACTGTTTGTATTTCCATTCTGTTAGGGTTACTATCCTCCATCATATTAGGATTAGTAGTCAGAGTCTAGTAGGTTATGGATTAGTGTCAGAGATTCAGTATTTCGAATAGAAAATAGGAAAATAAACCCATTGTGTTTGCAAATATGTGTGATACAAAAATCTTCCCACTCTCATTCAGAACAATGCCTTGACATTACCTTCTCCCCTAATAAGACACAATTAGAGGAGAAGAGTTAGAAAATCTGTGAATACATATCTGGAATGGAATATTCTCGGTGTTCACAAGCTTGGAGGTGGTAGAGGAGTTTCCAAAAGTAAGGGACAGGGTAAACACTCCACAAACATGGAGCTCTGCAGGCCTAAAGACATATTGAGAAACTGCCTCTTAGTTTGGGCACTTAAAATGTATGTTGTGGTCCGAAGCTTTAGCTTCCTCTATAGTGAGAGCATCAAAACTGGTCTGCATCTATGTGACCTGGGGGACATGGTATCTTATTTTCCAATGAACATGAGGCAGCAGTGCTGAATTCTCACTTTGTAGGTAAACTGTGGCAACTGGAGTCTAAGGGTCAATCTGTGTGGACTGTGAAGCTAATTGATCATGCTCTACTTTTCTTAGTAGAGCACTGGGAGTTTGTTATTTGCTTCACAATACAAGGAGTTCAACTTGGTCAGAGTGCTGGAGGGAGTTCTGTCACATGTGGTGCCTCAGGGTCTGCAGGAGAATGCACCAGTCAGGCTTCTATTTCACATAGTTTGACCCCTTGACCATAGCATCCTGATTCTGAACATTGCCCTGAAACCTCTCCATATAACAAGATGCCTTTACATATAAGGGTCTGCTTGCTGCACCATGTCAGTTACAAGCCATTTGGAAGCCAATGGCAGATCTACATGGCCCCAACACAGATGTTTTATCACACACCTGCCCACCACTGTTCTAGGCCCACTACTCAGCAGGCTCCAACTTACTGGCATCTCTGTTCTACACCATTTTTAAGAAACGCAGTCAATCAAGGCACTGTCTGGTATACTCATGATCAGCAAATGGACATCAAAAAGTTCTCCAGTGCCACCTGGTCATGAAAATTTCAAAAATTCCATGGTATTTCTCTAGCCATTTTTCAAGGATGAAGTTGGAGGCACTATGATTTTCAATTCACTCAGGAACCTTTAAATGTTGAGGAAGCTCATTTCAATGAAAGCTCTGGAGAACACTCACAGGCAAGGCTTCCCAAAGGGTCGACAAAAGGTCACATGAAGCCAGGCCCATTGAGGTCTGCAATGTGAGATCATGTGTGTTTTGCCTCTCAACTATGGCTGCCAAGTCTTTCAGAATAAAATCATGTGATATTCTGGCTGAGATTTCTCGTGCCTTGTGGAAAGCCTTTCTGGGCACAGATCTCAGTTTCAAAGGGCGACTGTCATTCATGGCCTCCTAAAATCCCAACACAACTCATGGCAATAATTCTCTGAGGTCAGTTCCAGAACTCAGTCTCTAAAGGGAATCACACCAGAGTTCAAGACCAGGTGGAGCCAGTCATCTTTTTCAACCGCCACACAAACTTCCAAAATTAAAACCCAAACACTCCCACAAGGCCCTCATCTTCTTCCATATAGATACTCATTATAAACTCTGGCTGGAGGTTTCCATGAGGGATGCAGAACAAGATAGTGCCCAAAGTTAGCTCCCTTGCCCCTCATTTGCCTAAAGTCGGGGTGGCCTGAACACCTTCCTGTGAACCTGGAGTGATCAAATAGTGTGCCGTTAATACTGCTCTGCTTCTCCAATTTGAGGACGACTGACTGTGGGGTTTAGATTCTTTATGTGAATTGGAAGCATGAGAAAATGCAAGCACCTTTGGGCTTGCCTCTCCTTGGCTTTAAAGAATGCATTTGACCCAAAGAATCCCTCTTCTCACTTGATGGAGGTCAGGAACCTTACAGAGGAAGGCAAGAGACTTCATCCGCAATGACTGCTCTTTTGATCATTTTGGTTTTGGATGAACACATGGGATCCATCAGGTGCTGAGAATCTAACCACAGCCTCACACAGGGCCAAGAGGCTGTTTCAGACAAATCCATTTCCAAAGCAATTAAGCAAAGAGCTACAGGTGATGTCCATTCATTTCCATTTGAAAACTTTTTTCTTCAGGCTTCACAAAGAATTGGCCTGTGGTAAATACCTTCCTGATATTCAGGGCAACAGAATAATAGGTAAGCAAAAAGCCCAAATCAGGGTTTCTCCACTGAGACTTTCCTGGTCACACTAGCTACCCACTACATGGCCATATAACAGAGCTTTTAGGTGGTAAATATCTTGGACACAAAACCATGAAGCTATTCTGCAGAGTGTCCAGAATTCAGAAAGAAAACAGAAACTTATGAAGATATCAGGTGTTGCCCTTTGATAACAAAAGCCACAGTCCATTTATAAATTGGGCAAGATGAATGCTGGGAAGCTTTCTACTAGACAGGACACATCCTTTGATGCATTCTTATTTCTAATGTCTACAACCACGGACACAGTGGGATACACAGACATAGAAGCACTCGCATTGCAAAACGACTAACTAGAAACAGTCCACGCCAATCCAAACAAACAGTCTTTCCTACCTATTCTCAGAACATGAGACAAGACCATGAACATACACCCACACCCACAAAGGCACCACCTTTGCTCCAAGTAGTTCTGTGATTACCCAGAGTGTCCTCTGAATGGTGGGCCATACTATATTCCCCCCAAATGGCCTGTCGTGTCTCAAATCTGGTCTCATTGGCCAATTCTGTGAAGTTGTCATTAGCCATGGGTGAGCCACTACCTGCTTTCTCAGGAAAGGCCCCTCTTCAGAGCTTTTCTGGCATTTGAACATCCTCACATCTGTAGGCACTAAGAAAGACTGACTCTGTCCTTGGTAAATTGAAGCAAGTGAGACCACTGGGCCTGGGACTGCGACTGGCTCTGGGTGCCATTCTTCCTGGATCCCAAGTTCAGAGAGTTCCATCAGAAAGGAAGTGAGGTGAGGTCACTTCCTTCAGAAACTGAATGAGGTCACTGCTTTGGCAACAACTTTGTCCAAATAGTTACTTCTAAGGGCCCATGAGATGGAGGCTGTTCCTACTTTCTGTAACACTTTCAAAAGTTAGAATGGTATATCAACCATAGGCACCTGGGAACACCTCTTCACACAGGCCTGGTTTGGTCTATCTTCTCTACATTAAGTTGATAGAGGCTGATACAGACACATCCCTTCATCCTCACCAGGTTGTTTGCCATGGAAGATGACTTTTGCTCTCTCGGGAACTTCACAGCTGCCTACATCTTCTCCAGGGATTATTTCTACATGGACCTTTGATGTTCTCAGCAGGTGGAAGATTCCCTACATTCCGGTATTTAAAGAGAAACTCTGTCCCTCCTCTTCTGTAAAGTTAGATTGAGGTAACAGTGTATATTTAGGGTTAATAACATGTTCGATTTGGGTTAGGAATCTCTCTGCCGGATGAATAATGGTATTGGGAACCTGTGATATTTACAAGAATATATAGGTGAAATATAAGTATGAAAACAGAAATGTAGGTAAGATATGAAGCCAGAAGGGCATTGGGCCCTTGAGTGGGATACTTAGGTTTGAATTATGTTCTGCACATGTGTCTCAGATGAATTGATATAAAATGGCATAGGACCTTTTACCTTGAATGATTGATTGTTGAAGAGAACATCGAGTTAAAAAGTGATAGTCAGTAGGTTTAGTAAGATAGTCAGTAGGTTTATAAAGAAGAGTGAGTATAGGATTTGGACCAAAAGTTCTTTAGCAATAGAGTTTCGGGTAGAGAGTGAATGTAAATGTCAGCATATGTGAAGTATGAGTCACAATGATGAACTAGGGAAAATATGTAGGAAAGCAGATATCAATAGAGATATTAGGAAATCAGGCAAAGTGTAAAGTGAGTGATAGAATTAGACATTTCCAACAGGCTTGAGGTTGAATATATAATCTTAGGAAGAAACAAATATGTAGTCATCAATAGGATTGACATTTGAGAGCATTAGGTAACCAGGACATGGTTGTTTTTGGTAATCCATGCTCACTTTCCATTTAGGCTTTGATACAATCATGAGTTTGACCTTTGCTTTTTGTGTCCAGAATATTACTGTGATAAAATGTATATATAGATAAGGTGACATCAGTATTTCTTCCACCATTTCTGGGAGCAATATTTTGAAGAGGTACAAATTAGTAATGGTTGGACAAATAGGTGTACACTGTGTTTATGAATATAGAGATAATGCATTAATAGACCATACAGTGAATAAATAACATAACTGGTTCCAACTTTAAATAATGGATTGAATTGAAATGTGAAAATATACAGGAAATTTTATATTGATATGCATACATTCATTCCAACCAGTTTTACATCTAATGGTAATATTAATGTTATAGTTTATCATGAAGAGTGTGTGAGTTTAGCTTCAAAATTGATTATGGAAATCGAAAATAATGTGTTTGGAAAGAAGTCTCATGAAAAGACCAGTCAAGTAACATGGAAGAATTCATGTGTTCTGAAGCAGGAAGTGAAACAAATTCTTATTAATTTGCTAACTTGTGGATGAAATATATGTCCTATGATGTGCAAAAACTGAAGAAATACTAATGTACCAGTGTTGAATTAAAATAAAGGTCAAAATAGACATTAAGTCCCATAGGAATCTACTTGCATTGATGTTAAACTGGATCTGTTACTGTAAAAATATTAGGATTTGTAAGCACCATTGATTGAAGTTAGTTCTCATACTGGGAAACAAATATGTATTTCAGGTAGATGAATATTTCTGAGAATAATCTTGTGAAAAGTTGATTATAAATCCACATACATGAACATGAATGAATTGATGGAGTGTATATAAGAGACATATATTTCATATTTTATAAAATCTGGAGAGTGTGTGTGTGTGTATATATATATATATATATATATATATATATATATATATATATATATACAGAAAAACACAAAAATACATTAAAAAGTATCAATATATATGCCAAACGTAATTTATCAGTAATATATATCATCCACAGATGAAAATATATTTATTTTACTGAACATGGATTTATGTATAAATTGTTCTACTGGGAAGCTCACCCATAGTTTTAATTTTCAGTTCCACCAGCGTTTACGAGATCTCTTCTCTCAACTTGTTTCTGCCCAGTCAGCCAACTCAAAAAAATGTACGTGTGAGACCACGTAGGATTCTATATTTGCATATAAAAATACATGTGCTGAGTAGGCTACATAGAAAGGAAGACAGGAATTTACATATGTGTTAACATTAAAAACACATGGAGGACTATTTCAATTAAAAATTGAGTAGATTTAGAATACCTACCCTCTATCATGCAAAAAGGAAGTCCAACAATACACCATGCCTGCTGTAAACTGCTTGTATTTTCATTCTGTTTGGTTATTTTTCTCCATCATATTAGGATTAGTAGTCAGAGTCTAGTAGGGTATGAGATAGTGTCAAGAATTCAGTATTTCAAATGGAAAATTGTAAAATGAATCAATGTGTATGCAAATGTGTGCTACACAAAAATTTTCCCACTCTCATTCAGAACAATGCCTTGACATTACCTTCACCCCAAGTAAGACACATTTAGAGGAGAAGAGTTAGACAATCTTTGAATGCATATCTGAAATGAAAAATGTTCAGGAGTTCACAACCTTGGAGTTGGTAGAGGAGTTTCCAAAAGTAAGGGAAAGTGTAAAATCTCCACAAACATGGAGATTTACCAGCCTAAAGACTTCTGGAGAAACTGCCTCTAGGTTGGGCACTTGAAATATATGTTGTTGTCAGGAGCTTTAGCTTCCTTTCTAGTGAGACAATCAAAGCTTGGTCTGCACATCTGTGACCTGGAGGACATGGTTTATAATTCTCCAATGAACATGAAGCAGCAGTGTTGATTTCTCTCTTTGTAGGTAAACTATGGCCACTGGGTCTAAGTGTCTCCCCATGTAGACTGCTAAGCCATTAGGTCATCCTCCACTTTTCAAAACGTTTCTTGATACTGCACTCGGAGTTTGGTATTTGCTTCATGAAATACAAGGAGTTCAACTGGGACAAAGGGCTGGAGGAAGTTCTTTCACGTGTCGTGGGTCAGGGTCTGCAGGAGAATGCACCAACAGGGCTTGTATACCACATAGGTTGCTCCCTTGACCATAGAAACCTGATTTTGAACATTGCCCTGAAACCTCTCTATATAACCAGATGTCTTTACATACAGGATCTGCTGGCTGCACCATGTCAGTCTCAAGCCATTTGGAAGCCAATGGCAGATCCACATGACCCCACCACAGATGTTTTATCACACACTTGCTCACCCCCGCTCTGGGCCCATTACTCAACAGGCTTCAAATGACTGGCATCTCTTTTCTACACCATTTTCATGAAAACCAGTCAATCAACACACTGTCTGGTACACTCATGATCAGCAACTGGACATCCAAATGTTCTCCAGTGCCACCTGGTCAAGGAAATTTCAAAAATTTCATGGTATTTATCTAGCCAATTTTCAAGGATGAAGTTGGAGACTGTGGGTTTCAATTCATTCAGAAATTATTTAATGGTGAGGAAGCTCATTTCAATGAAAGCTCTGGAGAACTGTCACAGGCAAGGCTTCCCAAAGAGTGGCCAAAAGGTCACATGAAGCAAGGCCCATTGAGGTCTACAATGGAGGTCCATGTGTGTTTTGACTATCAAATATGTCTGACAAGTTTTTCAGAATAAAATTGTGTGATATCCTCCTGAGATTCCCAGTGCTCTGTGGAAAGCGACACTGGGCCTAGATCTCAGTTTCCAAGGGTGACTCTCATGCGTGGCCTCCTAAATCCCAACACAATTCATGGCAATATTTCTCTGAGGTAAGTTCCAGAACTCAGTCTCTAAGGGGAATGACACCATAGTTCAAGCCCATTTGGATCCAGTCATCTCTTCCAACCGCCACACGAATGACCACAATTAAAACCAAAACACTCCCACATGGCCCTCATCTTGTTAAATATAGACACTCATCATAAACTCTGGCTGGAGGTTTCCATGCGGGACGCATCCCAAGACAGTGTCCAAAATATTCTCCCTTGCCCCTCATTTGCCTAAAGTCAGGGAGGCCTGGACACCCTTCCTGTGAACCAGAAGTGATCAAATAGGCCTGCCGTTAATACTGCTCTGCTTCTCCAATTTGAGCACTATTGACTCTCAGGTATAGATTTTTTTATGTGATTTGGAGTCACGAGAAAACACAAGCACCTCTGCAGGACTTTGAAAAACTCATTTGACCAAAAGGATCCCTGTCTCACTTGATAGAGGTCAGGTACCTAACAGAGGAAGGCAAGAGACTCATCCACAATTACTGAATTTTTGCCATTATGGTTTTGATTGCACACATGGTATCTATCTTTAGATCCATCATGTGCTGAAAATTTAAGCCACAACCTCATACAGGGCTAGGAGGCTGATTCAAACACATCCCTTTCCAAAGCAAAGAACCACAAGTTATTCCCATTTATTTCCATTTTAAAACTGTTTTATTCAGGCTTCACAAAGGGGTGGCCTGAGGCAAAGACCTTCCTGACATTCAGGGCAACAGAACAATAGGTAAGCAAATGAACCAAAATATGGGTTCTTCACTGAGCGTTTACTGGTCACAATGATGTCTGAGTTTTCTAAGATGTTCCCATTTCCTATAGCTATCAAGTACATGGCCATGTCACAGAGCTTGGGGGTAGTATGTATCTTGGACACAAAACTATGAGGCTATTCTGGAGAGTGGCCAGAATTCAGGAAGAAAACAGGAACTTAGGAAGTTAGTAGGTGTTGCCCATCCATAAGGAAAGCCACAGTCCATTCATCAACTAGGCCTGATGAATGCTGGAAAGTTTTCCACTAGACAGGACACATACATTGATACATTCTCTTTTCGAATGTCTACAACCATGGACAGAGTGGGATACACAGACATAGAAGCACTCGCCTAGTCAAACGACTTTCTAGAAACAGTCCACTCCAATCAAAACAACAGCCTTTCCTACCTATTCTCAGAACATGAGACAAAACCACAAACTCACACCCACACCCACAAAGGCACCTCCTTAACTCAAGTAGGTCTGTGACTATCCGGAGTGTCCTCTGAATAGTGGGCCATACTATGTTCCCCTAAAATGGCCTGTACTGTCTCAGATCTGGTCTCCTTGGCCAACTCTGTGAAGTTGTCAACAGCCAGCGGTGAACCACTACCTGCTTTCTCAGTAAAGGCCCCTCTTCAGAGCTCTTCAGGCATTTGGCAATCCTCATATCAGTAGGTACCAAGGAAGACTGACTCTGTCCTTGGTAAATCCAAACAAGTGAGACCACTGGGATTGGGACTTGGACTGGCTCTCGGTGCCTGGCTTCCTGGATCCCAAATTCAGAGATTTCCATCACCAGGAAAGTGAGGTGAGGTCACTTCCTTCAGGAACTGAATGAGGTCACTGCCTTGGCAACCACTTTGTCCTACCAGATTCATCCAAGGTTCCCATGAGATGGAGGCTGCCACTACTTCCTGTGACACTTTCACAAGTTAGAATGGTATATCAACCATAGGCACCTGGGAACAGCTCTCCACACAGGCATGGTTTGATCAATCTTCTCTACATTCAGAAAGGAGAGGCTGATTCAGACACATCCCTTAATACTGACCAGGTTGTTTGTCATGGAAGATGACTTTTGCTCTATTAGGTCCTTCATAGCTGCCTGCAACTTCTCCAGGGTATCATTTCTGCTTGTACCTTTGATGTTCTCAGCAGGTGGAAGAGCCCCTACATTACTGTATTGTAAGACAAACTCTCTCCCGGCTCTTCTGTACAGTTAGTTTGAGGGTACAGTGTAAGGTTAGAGTAATAACAGGTTTGATTTAGGTTAGAAATCATACTGAGGAATGAACAATGGTATTGGGAACTCGCGATATTTATGAGAATATATAGGTGAAATATAAGTATGAAAACAGAAATCTAGATAAGGTTTGAATCCAAGAAGGGCATTGGGCTGTTGATTGGGATACTTAGCTTTGAATTATATTCTGCACAGATGTCTCAGATAAATTGATATACAATGGCATAGGACCTTGTACCTTGGATGATTGATTGTCAAAGAGAATTTCCAGTCAAAAAGGGATAGTCGGTAGGATTAGGAAGATAGTTGGTAGGTATAGAAAAAAGAGTGAGTATAGGATTTCGAACAAAAGTTCTGTAGCAATAGGGTTTCGGATAGAGAGTGAATGTAAATTTCAGCACATGTAAAGAGTCAGTCACAATGATGAACTCAGGAAAATATGTATGAAAGCAGATATCAATGGAGACATTAGGAAATCAGGAAAAGCATAAAGTGAGGGTTAGTATTAGTCATTTTCAACAGGGTTGAGGTTGAATATATAATCTTAGAAAGCAACAAATATGTAGTCACCAATAGGATTGATTTGCGAGCATTAAGCAACCTGGAAATGGATGTTTTTAGAAATCCATGCTCACTTTCCATTTAGGATTTGGTGAAAGGTTAATAAGATAGGTACTTGTCACTTCCTGTTTTTCTGTATGCTTAACAAAACACTGTTGAAACCTTGAGGACTGTTTGCTAATTTTTTCCCCAGAATGTGCTGTCCCCGACTGCCAAACAGAGAATGTACACCCTCACCTGTTTGCACGCAAACCGCCCACTCGCCCTGACCCATCAATAAGCTTCCCTCCCTGCCCTCTTCAAGGAAAGTATATAAGCTCTGCTTAAGCTGTTCTCATTGCTCTCTGCTCTGTTCAAGTGAGCACTGAGCCCCAGATTGCTAGACTCCCAATAAACCCAGGGTAACTTTTGATGTGGAGGGGACCCCAGTAAACTTTGAAGTGGATACAGGGGCAGTATACTTAGTCCTTAAGGCCCCACTGGGCCCTCTATCAAATAAAAGCTCTCTAGTTCAAAGTGCTAACACCAGTAAATATGGGAATTAGACAACTAAGAAAACCATGGACATGAGGAAAGGAAAAATCCATCACTCCTTCCTAATAATCCCAGAATGCCTGGCCCCATTGATGGGCAGAGATCTGCTCACCAAGCTCCGGGCCAAAATGACTTTTAACCATGAAGGCCCCAAAATGATATTTCTAAATCCTTTAGTATAAACTCCTATATTCACGGCTTTAAATATGTCAGTAGAAGATGAACAGCAACTCTTCACACCCCCCAAGACTGATCAAACAGGCAAGCTACCCCAGAAATGGATAACAGATTACCCAGATGCCTGGAAAAAAACTGCTGGGTTAGGACTAGCCATGAAAAAACCTCCAAAAACAGTGGAGTTCAAAACCTCAGCCTCCCCAATCAATGTCAAAAAATATCCTCTGAGCAAAAAAGCTAAAGATGGGATAAGGCCCCATATTCAGAAATATCTGGCCTTAGGGTCCTAAGGCCTTGTCAATCATCCTAAAACACTCCCCCGCTACCAGTATAAAAAGCCAGGAGCCGCGGACTATCCCCCATTAAAGACATAAGAGAGACCTACAACAGAGTGTAGGACATTCACCCCAGTGTACCTAATCCGTACAATCTGCTTATCACTCTGAACCCTGAGAGGAAATGGTATACTGTTCTGGACTTAAAAGATGCTTTCTTTTGCTTGCCTCTGCATAAATATAGTCAGTTGCTGTTTGCTTGCTAGTGGGTAGACCCAGAAACTGGAACGTGTGGTCAACTAACTTGGACTAGACTCCCCAAAATGGTTGAAAAACTCCCCCACTCTCTTTGATGAAGCCCTCCAAAGAGATCTCAACAGCTTCAGAACTACGCACCCCGATGTCACCCAGCTTCAATACGTGGATGACCTGCTACTGGCACCCAACACCAAGGATATCTGTGAATCTGGGACCCAAGCAGTATTATGTGAGCTTCCTCAACTCGGGTATAGAGCTTCTTCCTAAAAGGCCCAAATTTGCCAGCAAGAAGTAATCTTCCTGGGCTATTCCTTTAGGGGCAGTAAACGATGGCTCACTGAGCCCAGAAATCAAACGGTTGTGCAGAAACCACCCCCATCTAACAGCAGACAACACAGAGAGTTTCTTGGGACTGCTGGGTTTTGCAGGTTAAGGATTCCTGTGTTTGGGTCCTTAACTTCTCATTTACACCCGCTGTTAAAGGAGATGCCCAATTCTAATGGACCCCTGAGATCCAGCAAGCTTTTGATAATATCTAAGGACACTGACACTGTACTCCTCAACTTCACTGAGCAAAGCCTGAAATTTCAGAAAGCCCTACACTACGTTAAAAATGTACATCAGTTCACTCACCTTGGTTCAAAGAAATTGCAGGCATTCCTGAAGGATCAAGAACAGAGTTTTCCACTAACCGACTCACAGTGAAAGGAAATAACTGAACAGGTAAAAAAAAGCCTGTCGGGTCTGTCAATAGGTTAATGCTTACCCTTCCAACTTTCCTGCAGGAAAGCACCTACGAGGAACCAGACCAGGACAATTCTGGGAAGTGGACTTTACTGAAATTAAGCAAGCATGGTATGGACTTAAATATCTCCTACTCTTTGTAGATATATTTCAGGATGGATTGAAGCCTCCCCCCCCAAAAAAAAAAAGGCGCAAATGGTGGTCAAGAAGATCCTGAAAGATATTTTTCCAAGGTACGGCCTGCCTAAGGTAATAGGGTCTGATAATGGACCAGCGTTCATGGCCCAGGTAACTCAGGGGTTAGCCAGGACCCTGGGGATTAATTGGAAGTTACATTGTGCTTATAGACCCCAGAGTTCAGGACAGGTAAAAAAATTAAATAGAACCATTAAAGAGACCTAAACGGAATTAAGCTTAAAGAGTAGCATAAAAGATTGGACTATGCTCCTGCCTTATTCACTATTTCATGCAAGAAATACTCCCTCTGTTTCTTTGTGTAACCTCACCCCCTATGAAATTCTCTATGGGGCCCCATCTCCAGTAAGGGACCTAACCCTAACTCAAAGATCTAACGATCCCTTCCACACCACCTTGCTTGACAGACTTAAAGTTCTGGAAGGAACTCAGCAATACCTGTGGAAACAGCTGGCCACTGCCTACCAACCTGCTGAAGAGGGTACTCCACATCTATATCAAGTAAGAGACTTTGTCTACATAAGACAACATCAGGTGTCATCCCTGGAACCCGGCTGGACAGGACCATACCAGGTGCTACTTATAACACCTACAGTGCTAAAGTTAGATGGAATCACTTCCTGGTTCCTAATTCTCATCTCAAGCCTGTGCCCTGTCCAGAATCTGGCTGAAAAATGAAAAAGACTGGTAACATTTTCAAATTGTATATTCGCCATGTGAATAAGACTATAGACTCTCCAATTGGTCACCAGTAGTCCTAACCCTCATCAACCCGTTCAGCAGCGATGGCTGATCACAAATCCTACTAGACAAGAAGTATGGTCTATCGCACATACAGCCCACTTAGGGACCTGGTGGCCATCTCTCCACCAAGAAATTTGTCAGCTGGCTATACGTCTTTCCTATTGGGAAATCCCTGATGAAGAGGATCCCCAAAAATTCCATTAAATACTTTCCATACAATAGATAATGGAAACAAACATTATGGATGTAGGGACACGCGAGCCAGATGCAGGTTGGCTAGCCTAGATTACTATGTTTGCCTGGCGGACTACCAAAGCCAAAAACAGCCACGACTGTGTGGGGGAAAAGCCAACTTCTTCTGTAAATAATGGGGATGTGAGGATACAGGGGCTTCCTGGTGGAAGCAAAACTCCTCATCAAATTCAGTACACAGCATTGGCCATATTACCAGTTAGATAACAAAAACCGATGGCCACCAGAAGGGTCTCTAGATCCTCAAATTTTGCGTGACCTTTTCAACTTCGACAAGTGCTCAAAAGTGTGGAAGGAAATTCCCCTACGTGTAGGCCTTTTCCCTCCTATGCTCAAATCCTGAACTATGCTTCTCCAATAGATACTCACCCGCAGCCTTCTGCCCCAGACTCTCTGCTGTCACTCCCACATCAGCAACCTGATTTCTCAGCTCCAGTTACTAGATCAAAAACCCAAATTTCCGTCGGTTCTCAGACCATTGCCCCTTGCTGAGCTTGCAGGTACTGAGGTACCCTTCCACCCACTCACTCCTCTCTCCTCCTGTCAGTGCCCACACAGGGTCCCACCAGGTCCTCTTACCAGCTAACCCAAAGCTCAAACCAGCTAAGGAGTGCCCTCAGATGCCTATCAAAGATGTAATTAAAATGGCCTTTAAAGTTGCTTTGTCATCACTGAAAACAGGTTACTAAGAATTTAAAGTCCCTCACAGGCTTTTTGGGATACTCACTCCCGTCTTCCCCTCTGCTCTACCTGTTCTACTGCTCAAGTTTTGTTGCCAGGAAAATCCCAAACCCCTTTCCCATAATTCTTTTATATCTCTTTTTCCTCATCCTCAGATCCACGGAGCTGCTCTCATCCCCTGCCTTCCCTGTCTTCCCCTCTGTATCAGGCCCACAGAAAAGTCTTAAATGACCTTCTCCAGAAGTCTTCACCATGGCTGACTTTAAGCCTTTCAGCAACACAGTTCCTATAAAAGAGTTCAATGTAGATAAACTTCCTCTATTCGTGTTGCTCTGTTCTACTTGGCCACTGGCTGGAAAAATCAGCACTCCTAAGCTAGACACCCCCATAGTAGTTTTTAACAAAATATATGAAGAAGGCCTCTGCCCTAGAGCTGGGGCTTCATAGAGATGGCTACATTTCTAAGATATAGAAGTTACCAACTGGGCTCCATGGTAACAGCTTTCAGGGAGGAAAAGAAAAAAAAGAAGAAACAAGCTCTCCCCCTCCCAGGTGTCCTTAAGAAGTTAACTTTCCCAGAACAGAGGAAAAAAAAAACAGAAACAAAAACTGCTTTTTGTGAACTTCTGCAGACTGTGAACTTCTGAGCCCCTTCCCTTACATGCTGGGTACAAAATTCTTAAACAACCTAAACTTTGGGTTCAGGGATTAATTGATTACAACAGAAGCAATGCCCTCTAAATCCGGATGCAACCAAATAAGACTGTTTCCCTGTCTTCTGTGCTATCTTAGGTACCTTGCCTTGTCCATCTCTACAGCAGTACAATTCTATACACTTAAACATTGTTTATGTTTTCATAAAATGGTCAACAGATGTGATTAATTATGTAATGGTGCAGATGTTTTCCAGAGTGCTCTATCATGACGCAGGTACATTTAAATATCAAATAGGGGGCAAACAACCCGGTTCTGCCAGGAACCTGTATCCCTCACTTTAGTCATCCTATTATGAATAGGAGTTGCTGCAGGGGTGGGCACAGGAACCACTGCCCTGGTCCATGGGACACAACAAATGACCCAATTAGAAGCAGTAATAGACCAAAACTTAAAGATATTAAAAACCTCCTTCACAGCTTTACACGAATCTATAACCTCTCTCTCTGAAGTTATTTTACAGAACAGTCGAGGGTTGGACCTCCTCTTCATGAGAGAAGGGGCCTTCGTCCTGCATTGAGGGAAGAATGTTGTTTTTATGCCGACCATACTGGAGTTGTAAAAGAATCTATGATTAAATTAAGAAGATGCCTTGAAGAGCATCAACAAGAGAGAGAGGCCCAAAAAAGGTGGTTTGAGTCTTGGTTCACAAAGCCCCCTCATTAACTACATTTTCATCAGCCCTGGCCGGTCCATTAATAATCCTCATATTATTGGTAATTGTAGGACCCTGTTTGATCAACCGTGTAGTTTCCTTTCTCCATGCTCAAATTGGACAAGTTAAACTTATGGTAATCAGAAAACAATATACCACACTAGTAAACATAAAATGTGACACCCCCAATGATCATTTTTATGATTAAAAGTAACCAAAAGAAGAAGTGGGGAATGAAAGGTTAATAAAATAGGTACTTGTCACTTCCAGTTTTTCGGTATGCTTAACAAAACACTGTTGATATCTTGAGAACTGTTTGCTAATCTAGTTCCCTGAAAGTGCTGTACCCAACTGCAAAACTGCAGAATGTACTTCCTCACCCATTTGGACGCAAACTGCCCACTCGCCCTGACCCATCAATAAACTTTCCTATCTCCCCTCTCCAAGGAAAGTATATAAGCTCTGCTTAAGCTGTTCTCAGGACTCTGTGCTCTATTCAAGGGAGCTCTGACCCCAGCATGCTGGACCCCCATAAATCCTTGGCTGTTGCATGAGACAGTCTCTGGTAGTCTCTTCCTCCGACACTCGCCTGACCTTTACATTGGTAAAATAATAAGTGTCATCTTTGCTTTTTGTGTCCAGAATATTACTGTGATAAAATGTATATGTAGATAAGGTGACGTGAGTATTTCTTCCACCATTTCTGGGAGCAATATTTTGAAGATGTATAAATTAGTATTGGGGGTACAAATAGGTATATCCTGTGACTCTGAATATAGAGATAATGCATGAATAGACCATAATGTGAATAAATAATACAATGGCTTCCAAATTTAAATAATGGATTCCATTGATATCTGAAAATATACAGGAAATCTTATATTGATATACATACATTCATTTCAACCACTAATACATCTAATGGTAATATTAGGATTATGGTTTATCATGAAGAGTGTGTGAGTTTTGCTTCAAAAGTGATCATGGAAATTAAAAATAATGTGTTTGGAAAGAAGTCTCATGAAAAGTCCAGTCAAGAAACCTAGAGGAATTTATGTGTTCTGAAGCAGGAAGTGATGAAAGTGAAACAACTGCCTATAAGTTTGCTAACTTGTGGATGGAATATATATCCTATCATGTGCATAAATTGAAGAAATAGTATTGTACCAGTGCTGAATAAAAATGACCTTCAAAATACACATCATGTCCCACTGGAATCTACTTGCATTGATGTTAAACTGGGTCAGTTACTGTAAAAATAATAGTATTTGTATGCAAAATAAACTGAAGTTAGTTTTAAGTACTGGAAACAAATATGTATTTCAGGTGGATGAATATTTCTGTGAAAAATCTTGTGAAAAGTTGATTATAAATCCATATACATGAACATGAATGAATTTAGAGAGTGTATATAAGACACATATATTTCTGGAGAGTATATATACATATATATATATATATATATATATATATATATATACACACACACACACACACACACACATACACACACACACACAAAATACACACACACACACACAGACATTAAATTAGCAATATATATGCCAATCGAAATTTATCATGATATATATATCATCCACAGATTCAAAAATATTTCTTTAATTGAACATGGATTTATGTATAATGTTGTTCAACTAGGAAGCTCACCTATAGGTTGAATTTTCAGTTCCAACAGCGTTTAAGAGGAGTGATCACTTCTCACAAATTGTATTTGCCAAATCAGCCACCTCACAAAAATGTACATGTGATACCAGGTATGATTCTATATGTGCATTTAAAAGTACATGTGCTAAATAGGATACAGAGAAAGGGAGACAGGAATTCACATATTTGTTAACCTTAAAAACACATGGAGAACTATTTAAATTAAATATTGACTAGATTTATAACACCTACCATTAATCATGCAAAATACAAGTACAACTATACACTATGATTTCTCCTAACTGCTTGTATTCCTATTCTGTTTGTGTTATTTTTCTCCATCATATTAGGAGTAGTAGTCAGAGTCTAGTAGGGTATGGGTTCATGTCAGAGATTCAGTATTTTGAATGGAAAATTGTAAAATGAATGCAATGTGTATGTAAATATGTGCTACAAAAAAATGTTCACACTCTCATCCAGAACATTGCCTTGACATTGCCTTTATTCCGAGTAAGACACAATTAGAGGAGAAAAGTTAGAAAATCTGTGAATATATATCAGGAATGAAAAATGCTCAGGAGTTCACAACCTCCGAGGTGGTAGAGGAGTTTTCAAAAGTAAGGGACAGGGTAAACATTTCTCAAACATGGAGCTCTGCTGGTGTAAAGACTTCTTGAGAAACTTCCTCTGAGGTTGGGCACTTAAAAATATATGTTGTTGTTAGGAGCTTTAGCTTCCTTTGTTGGGAGACCATCAAATCTGGGTGTGCAACAATGTGACCTGGAGGATATTGTTTCTAATTTTCCAATGAACATGAGGCAGCCATGCTGAATACTCTCTTTGTAGTTTAACTATGGTCACTGGGTTGTAAGTGTCTCCACGTGTGGACTGTGAAGCCATTTGGTCATTCTCCAATTTTCGTGGTGTTTCTCACAGGTGCACAGGGAGTTTGGTATTTGCTTCATGAAATACAAGGAGCTAAACTGGGACACAGTGCTGGAGAGAGTTCTGTCCCGTGTGGAGGGTCACGGTCTGCATGAGAATGCACCAACCAGGATTCAATTCCACATAAGTTGCCCCCATTTCCATAGCAACCTGATTCTGAACATTGCCCTGAAACCTCTCTATATAAAAAACACCTTTGCATAGAAGGGTCTGCTGGCTGTACCATGTCAGTCACAAGCCTTTGGGAAGCCAATGGCAGATCCACATGTCACCACCACACATGTTTTATCACACACCTTCACACCACTGCTCTAGGCCCACTAATGAGCAGGATCCAACTTACTGGCATCACTGTTCTACACAAATTTCATGAAACCCAGTAAATCAAGGCACTGTCTGGTACACTCATCATCAGCAACAGGACATCCAAAAGTTCTCCAGTGCCACCTGGTCATGGGAATTTCAAAAATTTCATGGTATTTATCAAGCCATTTGTCAAGGATGAAGTTGGAGGCTCTGGGGGTTTCAATTCATTCAGGAACCATTAAATGTTGAGGAAGCTCATTTCAATGAAAGCTCTAGAGAACACTCACAGGCAAGGCTTCCCAAAGAGTAGCCAAAAGTTCACATGAAGCCAGGCCCATTGAGGTCTACAATGTGAGGTCCATGCGTGTTTTGACTCAACTGTGGCTGCAAAGTCTTTCAGAATAAAATCATGTGATATCCTGGCTGAGATTCCCAGTGCTCTGTGGAAAGCCACTCTGGGCCTAGATCTCAGGTTCCAAGGGCAACTCTCATGCATGGCCTAGTAAAATTCAAACACAATTGATGACAATGCTTCTCTGAGGTCAGTTCCAGAACTCAGACTCTAAGGGGAATCACACCAGAGTTAAAGCCCAGGTAAACCCAGGCATCTCTTCCAACTGCCACACAACTTACCACAATTCAAAACAAAATTCTCCCACATGGCCCTTATCTTCTTCCATGTAGACCCTCATCATAACCTCTGGATGGAGTTTTCCATGAGGGACACAGACCAAGACAATGTCCAAAATAACCTACCTTTCCCCCGATTTGCCTAAAATCAGTGTGGCCTGGAAACCCTGACTGTGAACGAGGAGTGATCAAATAGGTCTGCCATTAATACTGCTTGGCTTCTCCAATTTGAGGCCTACTGACTGTGGGGTTTAGATTCTTTATGTGAATTGGAGTAATGAGAACACCCAAGCACGTATGGGCTAGCCTCTGCAGGGCTTTGAATAACTCACTTGACCCAAAGGATCCCTATTCTCACTTGATAGATGTCAGGAACCTTTGAAAGGAAGGCGAGAATCTTCATCCACAATGACAGCTCTTTTGGCTATTTTGGTTCTGTATGCATCCATGGGATCTTTCTTTAGATCCATCAGGTGCTGAGAATCTAAGCCACAGCCTCACACAGGGCCAAGAGGCTGATTCAGACACACCCCTTTCCAAAGCAATTAAGCAAAGAGCCCTAGGTGATGCCCATTCATTTCCATTTGAAAACTGTTTTCTTCAGGCTTCACAAATTGGTGGCCCGAGGCAAAGAACTTCGTGACATTCATAGCAACAGAATAATAGGTAAGCAAAAGGAGTGCATATCCCACTTGAATCAAAGTGTGAAATATGATATATCAAGAACTATGTAATGTTTTGAACAACCTACAATAAAAATTAATTTAAAAAAAAAGGCCCAAAGCAGGGTTTCTCCACTGAGATTTAGTGGTCACACATATTTCTGATTTTTCTGAGATGCTCACAATTCACTTGAGCTATCCAGTACATGGCCATGTCACAGAGCTTGGAGGTGGTACATACCTTAGAGACAAAACCATGAGACTATTCTGGAGAGGGGCCAGAATTCTGGAAGAAAACTGTAACTTAGGAAGATTGCAGGTGTTACCCATTGATAAGGCAATCTGAACTCCATTCATAAATTGGGCAGGATGAATTCTGGGAAGATTTCTACTAGACAGGACACATCCATTGATGCATTCTTTTTTTCTAATGAGTACAACCACGGACACAGTGAGGTAAACAGACATAGAAACACTCGCCTTGTCAAATGACTTACAATAAACAGTTCATTCCACAGCACATAAAGCGCCTTGCCTACCTATTCTCAGAAAATGAGACAAAACCACAAACCAACACCCACAAAGGCAGCTCCTTCCCCCAAGAAGGTCTGTTACTATCCGGAGTGTCCTCTGACTGGTGGGCCATATTATTTTCCCCCTACATGGCCTGAAATGTCTCAGATCTGGTCTCCTTGGCCAACTCTGTGAAGGTGTCAGGACCCAGAGGTGAGCCACTACCTGCTTTCTCAGGAAAGGCCCCTCTTCAGAGCTTTACTGGCATTTTGCAATCCTCACATCAATAGGTACCAAGAAAGACTTACTCTGTCCTTGGTAAATCCAAACAAGTGAGACCACTGGGACTGGGACTGGGACTGACTCTGGGTGCCTGGCTTCATGAATCTCAAGTTCTGAGATTTCCTTCACTAAGGAAGTGATGTGAGGTCACTTCCTTCAGGAACTGAATGAGGTCACTGCCTTGGCAATCACTTTGTCCAACCAGTGGCTTCCAAGTCTCACATGAAAAGGAGGCTGTCCCTAATTCCTGTGACACTTTCACAAGTTAGAATCTTATATCAACCATAGGCACCCGGGAACAGCTACCCACACAGGCCTGGTTTGGTCCATCTTCTCTACATTAAGAATAGAGAGGCTGATTCAGACAGAAACCTTCATCCTGACCAGGTTGTTTGCCATTGAACATGACTTTTGCTCTCTCAGGTCCTTCATAGCTGCGTATATATTCTCCAGTGATCATTTCAGCATGGAACTTTGAGGGTCTCAGTAGGTGGAAGACCCCCTACATTTCTTTACTGTAAGACCAACTCTGTCCCTTCCCTCTGTAAATTTAGATTGAGGGAACAGTGTATGGTTAGGGTTAACAACATGTTTTATTTGTGTTAGGAATCATTCTGCTGGATGAATAATGGTATTGGGAACCTGAAATATTTATAAGAATATGTATTTGAAATATAAGTATGAAAAGAGAAATCTAGGTAAGATTTGAAGCCAGGAAGGGCATTGGGCCCTTGATTATGATATTTAGCTTTGAATTACATTCTGCAATGTGGTCGCAGGTAAATCTACATACAATGGAATAAAACCTAGTACCTCAGATGCCTGAATGTCGAAGAGAACATCCAGTCAAAAAGGGATAGTCAGTAGGATTAGGAAAATAGTAGGTTTAGGTTGAAGAGTGAGTCTTTGAGTTGGAAATATAGTTCTTTAGCAATAGGGTTTCGTTTAGAGACTGAATGAAAATATCAGCACATATGAAGAGTCAGTCACAATGATGAACTGGGGAAAATATGTAGGAAAGCAGATATAAAATAGAGACATTAGGAAATCAGGCAAAGTATAAAGTGAGTAACAGGATTAGACATTTTCAACAGGGTTGAGGTTGAATATATGATATTAGAAGAAACAAATATGTAGTCACCAATAGGATTGAAATTTGAGAGCATTAGGCGACCTGGACATGGATGGTTTTAGTAATATATATTCACGTTCAATTTAGGTTTTGGTACAATCAAAAGTGTTACCTTTACATTTGTGTCCAGAATATTACTGTGATAAAAATGTATATGTAGATCAGGTGATATGAGTATTTCTTCCACAATTATGGGGAGCAATATTTTTACAACCTATAAATTAGTATTGGGGAAAAAAATAGGTGTACCCTGTTTTGATGAATATAGAGATGATGAATGAATAGACCAAACTGTGAATAAATAATATAACTGGACCCAACATTAGAAATTGGAATAGGAATAAATTGATATCTGAAAATATACAGGAAATCTTATATTGATATTGGCATACATACATTCATTACAACCAGTTGTACATCTAATGGTAATATTAGTGTTACGGTTGATCATGAAGAGTGTGTGAGTTTTGCTTCAAAATTGATTATGCAAATCGGAAATAATGTGTTTGCAAAGAAGTCTCATGAAAGACCAGTCAAGAAACATGGAGGAATACATGTGTTCTGAAGCAGGAAGTGATTGAAAGTGAATCAAAAGTTTTAAATTTTGAAATTTTGGATGAAACATTTATCCTTTGATGTGCATAAACTGAAAAAATAGTACTGTACCAGTGTTGAATAAAAATGAATGTCAAAATACACATCATGTCCCATAGGAATCTACTTGCATTGATATTAACCTGGGTAAGTTACTGCAGAAATATTAGGATTTGTATGCACCTTTCATTGAAGTTAGTTTTCAGTACTAGTAAACAAATATGTGTTTCAGGGGGATGAATATTTCTGAGAATAATCTTGTAAAAATTTGATTATAAATCCACATACATGAATATGAATGTATTTAGGGAGTGTATAATAAGACACATATATTTTATATTTTAAAAAATCTGGAGATTGTATATATATATATATATATATATATATATATATATATATATATATATATATATATACACACACAAACACAAAACACACACAGACATTAAAGAGTAGCAGTATATATGACAATCGAAATTCATGGTGAAATATATATCGTCCACTGATCCAAAAATATTAATTTTACTGAACATGGATTTATGAATAATGTTGTTCAACTAGGAAGATCACCCATAGGTTGAATTTTAAGATCCAACAGCATTTACGAGGAGTTATCTCTTCTCATAATTTTTATCTGCCACGTCAGCCTCCAAACAAGTATGTACATGTGATACCAGCTAGGATTCTATATGTGCATATAAAAATACATTTGCTGAATAGGCTACAGAGAAAGGGAGATAGAAATTCACATATTTGTTAACTTTAAAAACACATGGATAACTATTTCAATTAAAAATTATCTAGATTTATAACACCTACCCTACATAATGCAAAAGGCAAGTCCAACTATACACCATGCCTTCTCTGTACTGCTTGTATTTCTATTCTGTTTGGGTTATTTTTCTCCATCATATTAGGATTAGTAGTCAGAGTCTAGTAGGGTATGGGTTAGTGTCAGGGATTCAGTATTTTTAATGGGAAATTGGAAAATGAATCCAATGTGTATGCAAATATGTGCTACACAAAAATCTTCCCACTCTCATCCACAACAATGCCTTGACATTACCTTCACCCCAGGTAAGACACAATTAGAGGAGAAGAGTTAGAAAATCTGTGAATGCAAATCTGGAATGGAATATGCTCAGGAGTTCACAACCTTGGAGGTGGTAGAGCAGTTTCCAAAAGTAAGGGACATGGTAAACACTCCACAAACATTGAGCTCTGCTGGCCTAAAGACTTCTTGAGAAACTGCCTCTGAAGCTGGGCACTTGAAATATATGTTGTATTAAGGAGTTTTAGCTTCTTTTGTAGTGAGACCATCAAAGCTGGGTCTGCATCTATATGACCTGGAGAACATGGATTCTTATTTTCAAATGAACCTGAAGCAGCAGTGCTGAATTCTCTCTTTGTAGGTAAAGTGTGGCCACTGGAGGCTAAGTTTCATCCCGTGTGGACTGTGAAGCCATTTGGTCCTCCTCAAATTTTTGTGGTGGTTCTTGCTGCTGCACTGGGGCTTTTGGTTCTTGCTGCTGCACTGGGCTTTTTGAACAACAAGTTCAACTGGGACACAGTGCTAGAGGGAGTTCTGTCACGTGTGGTGGGTTAGGGTCTGCAGGAGAATGAAACAACCAGGCTTCTTTCTCACATAGCTTGCACCCTTGACCATATCAACCTGATTCTGATTATTACCTTGAAAGCTCTCCAAATAAAAAGATGCCTTTACAAATAAGGGTCTGCTGGCTGCACCATGTCAGTCACAAGCCATTTGGAAGCAAATGGGCTAATCACATGGACCCACCACAGATGTTTTATCACACACGTGGCTACCACTGCTCTAGGCCCACTACTCAGCAGGCTCCAACTTACTACCATCTCTGTTCTACATTATTTTTATAAATTCCAGTCAATCAAGGCACTCTCTGGTACACTCATGATCAGCAGCAGGACATCCAAAGATACTCCAGTGCCACCTGGTCATGGGAATTTCAAAAATTTCAAAGTATTTATCTAGCCATTTTTCAAGGATGTAGTTGGGAGGCACTGTGGCTTTCAAGAACCATTAAATGTTGAGGAAGCTCATTTCAGTGAAACTCTGGAGAACTTTCATAGGCAACGCTTCCCATAGAGTGGCCAAAAGGTTACATGAAGCCAGGCCTATTGAGGTCTACAATGTGAGTTCCATGTGTGTTTTGACTCTCAAGTATGGCTGCCAAGTATTTAAGAATAAAATCATGGGATAATTTGGCTGAGATTCCCAGTGCTCTGTGGAAAGCCACCCTGGACCTTGATCTAAGTTTATAAGGGCGACTCTCATGCATGGCTTCCTAAAATCCCAACTCGATTCATGGCAATACTTCTCTGAGGTCACTTCCAGAACTCAGTCTCTAAGGGGATTCACACCAGAGTTCAAACCCAGGTGGACCCAGTCATCTCTTCCAACTGCCACACAAATGACCACAATTAAAACCAAAATAGTCCCACATGTCTCTCATCTTCTTCCATATAGACACTCATCATAACCTCTAGCTGGAGGTTTCTATGAGGAGCGCAGGACAAGACAGTGTCCAAAATACGCACTCTTGCTCGTCATTTCCATAAAATCAGAGTGGCCTGGACACCCCTTCTGTGAACCAGAAGTGATCAAAAAGGCCTACCATTAATACTGCTCAGCTTCTCCAATTTGAGGCCTACTGACTGTGGGGTTTAGATTCTTTATGTGCATTGGGGTCATGAGAAAACCCAAGCACCTATTGGCTAGCCTCCGCAGGGCTTTGAAGAAGTCATTTGACCCAAAGGATTCCTATTCTCACTTGATAGAGGTCAGGAACCTTACAGAGGAAGGCAAGAGATTTTATCCACAATGACTGCTCTTTTGGCCATTTTGGTTTTGGATGCACACATGGCATCTTTCTTTAGATCCATCAGGTGCTGAGAATGCAAGCCACAGCCTCACACACAGCCAACAGACTGGCTCAGACACCTCCCTTTCAAAAGCAATTACTCAAAGAGAGACAGGTGATGCTCATTCATTTCCATTAGAAAACTGTTTTATTCAGGTTTCACAAAGTGGTGCCTTAGGCAAAGACCTTCCTGACATTCAGTGCTACAGAACAATAGGTAAGCAAAGGCCCAAAGCAGGGATTCTCCACTGAGACACTCATGATCACACAGATATCTGAGTTTCCTGAGATTCTCGCCATTCCCTTCAGCTATCCAGTACACGGCCATGTCACAGAGCTTTGAGGTGCTACATATCTTGGTCACAAAACCATGAGTCTATTCTGGAGAGTGGCCAGAATTCAAGAAGAAAACAGAAACTTAGGAAGACAGCAGGTCTTGCCCATCAATAAGGCAAGCCTCCTCCTTTCATAAATTGGGCAGGATGAATGTGGGGAAGCTTTCTCCTAGACAGGACACATCCATTGATGCATTTTCTTTTGTAATGTCTACAACCATGGACACAGTTGGATACACAGACATAGAAACACTTGCTTTGTCAAATGACTTACTAGAAACAGTCCATTCTAAACCAAAGAAACCGCCTTTCCTACCTATTCTCAGAGCATGAGACAAAACCACATACACACACTCATTCCCACAAAGGCACCTTTTTCCCCCAAGAGGGTCTGTGACTATCAAGAGTGTCCTCTGCCTTGTGGGCCATACTATGTTCCCCCGAAATGGCTTCTCTATTCTCAAATCTGGACTCCTTGGCCCACTCTGTGAAGTTGTCAGGAGCCAGCGGTGAGCCAATACCTGCTTTCTCAGGAAAGACCCCAATTCAGATCTTTCCTGGCATTTGGCCATCCTCACAACTGTAGATACCAAGAAAGATTGACTCTCTCCTTGGTAAATCCAAAAAGTGAGACTTCTGTGACTGTTATTGGGCCTGACTCTGGCTGCCTGTTTTCAGGGATCCCAAGTTCAGAGAGTTCCATCACCAAGAAAGTGAGGTAGGTCACTTCCTTCATGAAGTGAATGAGCTCACAGCCTTGGCAACCACTTTGTCCTAACAGTTGCTTCCAAGGGTCCCATGAGATGGAGGCTGCCCCTACTTCCTGTGACACTTTCACAAGTTAGAATGGTATATCAACCATTGGTACCGGGGAAAAGATCTCCACACAGGCCTGGTTTGGTCCATTTGCTCTATATTAAAAAGAGAGAGGCTTATTCAGACACATCCCTTCATAGTGACCAGGTTGTTTGCCATGGAAGCTAACTTTTGCTCTCTCAGGTCCTTCAGAGCAGTCTACATCTTCTTCGGGGATCATTTCTGCAAGGATCTTTGATATTCTCAGCAGGTGGAAGATCCCCAACATTCCTCTTTTGTAAGACCAACTCTGTCCCTGCACTGCTCTAAAGTTAGATTGAGGGAACAGTGTATGGTTAGGGTTAATAATATGTTCAATTTTGGTTAGCAATCATTCTGCTGGATGAATAATGGTATTGGAAACCTGTGATATTTACAAGAATATATAGGTAAAATATAACAGAAATCTAGGGAAGATTTGAAGCCAAGTAGGGCATTGGGCCCTTGAGTGGGATACTTAGCTTTGAATTATATTCTGCACAGATGTCTCAGATAAGTCAATATACAATGAAATTGGATCTTGTACCTCGGATGATTGAATAACAAACAGAACATCTAGTCATAAAGGAATAGTCCGTAGGATTACCAAGGTAGTCAGCAGGTTTATAAAGAAGAGTGAGTATAGGATTTGGACCAAAAGTTCTTTACAAATAGGGTTTCGGGTAGAGAGTGAATGTAAATGTCAGCACATGTGAAGAGTCAGTCACAATGACGAACAGGGGAAAATATGTAGGAAAGCAGACATAAATAGAGACATTAGGAAATCAGCAAAAGTATAAAGTGTGTAATTGGTTTAGACATTTTCAACAGGGTTGAGTTTGAATATATAATCTTAGGAAGAAACAAATATGTTGTCACAAATAGGATTGAATTCGAGAGCATTAGGTAACCAGGACTTGGATGTTTTTTTGTAATCCATGTTCACTTTCCATTTAGGCTTTTTTAAAATCATAAGTGTGACCATTGCATTTTGTGTCCAGAATATTATTGTGATAAAATGTATGTGTAGATCAGGTGACATGAATATTTCTTCCACCGTTTCTGGAGCAATGTTTTGTAGACGTATAATTTAGTATTTGGGGTACAAATAGGTGTACCCTGTGTCTATGAATATGCAGATTATGAATGAATAGACCATACTGTGTATAAATAATATAACTGGTTCCACTTTAAATAATGGATTGAATTGATATCTGAAAATATAAAAGAAATCTCATATTGATATGCAATCATTCATTCCAACCACTAATACATCTAATGGTAATATTAGGGTTATATTTTATCCTGAAAAGTGTGTGAGTTTTGCTTCAAACGTGATTATGGAAATCAAAAATAATGTGTTTGGAAAGAAGTATCATGAAAAGAATAGTCAAGAAACCTGGAGGAATTCATGTGTTCTGAAGCAGGAAGTGATTGAATGTGAAACACATGCATATAAATTTGCGAACTTTTGAATGAAATATATACAGTATGATGTGCATAAGCTGCAGAAATAGTAATGTAGCAGTGTTGAATAAAAATGAACATCAAAATACACATCATGTCCCCTAGGAATCTACTTGCATTGATATTAATCTGGGTCAGTTACTGTAGACATATTAGGATTTTTATGCACCATTTACTGAAGTTAGTTTTCAGTACTAGGAAACAAATATGTATTTCAGGTGGATGAATATTCTGAGAATAATCTTGTGGAAACTTGATTTTAAATCCATATAAATCGCAGAACATTATAAACAAAAAACACACACAGACATTAAAATGTAGCATAGTATATGCCAATTGAAATTCATCTTGAAATATATATCATCCACTGATCCAAAACTATTTGTTTAATGAACTTGGATTCATGAATAATGTTGTTCAACTAAGAAGCTCCCCCATAGTTTGAATTTTCTGTTCCAACAGTGTTTAGGAGGAGTGATCTCCTAAATGTGTATGCAAATATGTGCTACACAAAAATATTTCCACTCTCATCCAGAACAATGACTTGATATAACCTTCGCCCCAAGAAAGACACAATTGGAATAGAAGAGTTAGAAATTCTGTGAATACATATCTGGAATTAAAATGCTCGGGAGTTCACAACATTGGAGTTTGCAGAGGAGTTTCCAAAAGTAAGGGAGAGGCTTGATAGACCCAACCTGATTTTTTATTAAAATTGGGAACCATCTTGCCACAAAGCCATGAAAAGATAATTTTGGCTTTACTCTAAATTACTGCAAATTCTGAACCTGCTTGGAACGCCTGCCCGTGCCTTGAACTCATCCACACCTGGCTCTCTGACCAGATAACAGTACTTTCTGAAACTTTAGTGACACCTCATAAATATTGGCCTTCCCTGGCCAGACAACAACCCTCTCTGAGGCCCTAATGGTCCTCATTATTTCTGATATTGGGGCCAGCAAAAAAAAAAATGTAAACTACCATTAGTGTGATGCTTTCAAAGTTTTGTTATCTGTAACTACCCGTTTGTGTAACTTTCTGGGCTATATAGCTGGGCTGTAGGAAAGGTGGGGTTGCTGTCTTGTTCCCGCCATTTTGGGAAGGAGAGGCAGCCCAGCCTGTTGAAATAATAAGCTTGTCTTAATTTGATTTTAATTGGAGTCAGTGGTCTTTTCTTGCATCCTAGTCCAAAATTTTGGAGTTCCCCAGTGAGATGACCCTGCCCGAGCAGATCACAAAACCAGACTGCTGAAAATTCTGAAGCTGGCCTTCCCTCCAGGGCACTGGGCTGGAGAACCACTCTAGGAGGTGCACAACTTGAGATGTTCCAAGGCCTTGGAGTGAGCCGTCAGTCTGGGGAGCACTGCAGTGAACCACCACACTAAAACTATTATCAAGCCCCTGGTGGAGGAGGCCTCCATAGGTAAGTGGCGCCTTTATAACATCTGATATCTGGTTAAGGGAGATCTCTTCTGATGACAGAGAGGTGGCCTGGGGAGGCTCACATACACTCCTGTCCAGGACAGTAATGAGAATCATGCTGTCCTCTGTTCTGTTCTGTAGGGAATTCCTCTGGAAGGGTAGAGAGGTGCCCATGGGCACACACACGCTCCTACCCTGGAGTTTTAGCAAGATGTTGCATTGCTCCTCTGTTTTTCTGTTTCAGCACCAGGATTCTGTTTTTCTGTGTTTTGTTCTGTGGTCTATATGTTTTTTGTTGTTTTTTTTGTGCGTTTTTTTGTTTGATTTCTGTGGTAAAATTTTAAGGATATTGGACGTGAAAAAGGGTAACAAAGCAAGTAAGCCTGACACCCTTTCGACTGTGTTTTAAGGAACTGTGATGAACTTTACCCACCTTTGTTAAGCAGGAAGAAAGAAGCCCCTAGCTGGCTGCCTGGAGCACACCCACTGCACAGGGCAATGCCTGCTGGGGAACGAAGAACTGAGTATACCTCAGGTTAACAAGTGAAACTCTTTAAAATCCCTTGTCCCTCCAGATCATGAGAGTCACAACCTTTTGGCAGAGTCCCCTTGTTTTTCCTTTGTTAGCAAAGCAATAAACCTCCATTTTCTTTTTCTCAAAACCCTGTCCTCATTATTAAATTAGCATTAATTTGCTTCAGGGTCAGAAACCGAACTTTAAGTTACAAATTTTGATACCCGGCCCCGTCCCAGAACTTTTTGAGAGCTGACGACTGAAATGTTAGGAGATGGTGCATGCTTGGAGTGGACCCGAAACAGAAGAGCTAATCCTGTAAGTAAAAGGAGGGACTGAGGGACCCCAGCAACTGCCAAAGCCCTGTTGCTTCAGGGAATTCCCTCCTTCCTTCCCTGCACTGTAAGAATTATGACACCTCTGTCTTCTTTTAAAAGAGAAAAATAAAAAGGGGACACTAAATGCAGTAAAGTCACCATGGAGACAATTGATTTTACATTTCAGGTAGCTTCTCTGTGAAAACATCTGGTCCCCTTGTGGGGACATCTGTGGTGCCACTGGTGCAGGAGATTTTTCTCTTATCTGCTCTGTTTTAAAGGCTTCTGTCTGTCAGCCATATTCTGGAGTTCCTTTCTGTCTGTCTTGTGCCTTTGTTTTTGGCACTTTAAGACATGTGCAATAATGTGTTTATATTATAAATTGTTTCTTGAGAATGATCTTAGCTGAATGTGTGTCTAAATGATGATGTTTTATTGTAAAAATCTGGTATCTGAATGCGTTTTTTGAAGCATTGCACAATATTGCAGTTAAAAGTCGGGTTTAGGTAATTGTTTAGTTTTTGATTTCAGATAATTCATGCCAGAGAACTTAAATACTTAGGATGGAAAACTAAAGAACTCTACTTCCAAGTTGGCAAGTAACTTCCCAATCATGCAGTCTTTTTTTCTCCAATTCTGAATTGGGTAGCCTGGGAAAATGTCACTGTGTTTACCAGTGCATTAATTTGGACAAGGATAGTAAATCATAGTATGATATCTGTTGACAAAACAAGATGTAAAGATATAAAATTTTGTGAATTGTATCTTAAACTTGTAGCATAATTTTCAACATCCTAACCAGAAAATTATGGTTAAAATGCCTTAGGCCTGAGGTGTCTGCTCAGAATAGCAGTTTTTTCCTGCTCCTTCCAGACCTCAGCCAGGACTTCTGTTGAAATGCAAATGAAAGTCTCCTGTAAGCTCAGTAGGAGACTGATCTGAGGCCTAAGGGAAAAAAATGGTAAATTGTATGGTATTTACTAATTACCGGCCAGTCATTTTTTCTAGGACTCATAATTTTTTCTTAGATTCTTTTTTTTTTTGAGTTTGTGATTTTGATCCTACAGACCTAGGTTAATGTTTTTCTGATCAGTTTTATCTTTGACCAACTGTGGAGTTTTAAAAACATTGCAATGGTGATTTCACCTGTGAAAAGCTACAAGGCCTTCACTATTATTAGGTGTGCACACTTTTGTTATGTGTTTTATGTCTCTCTCTCTCTCTCTCTCTCTCTCTCTCTATATATATATATATATATATATATATATATATATATATATATATATACACATATGTCCGTATATCATTCAAATGATACACAAATTAACATATATAAGGAGCACTCATATAAAAAAGCGCTCATAAAAACAAATTTTAAAAAGTGGACCACAGATCTTTAATTCACGTGGTTTAAATGTTTCAATTTAGATTGGATAAACAGATAAATATAAATGTCTTCAAATTTATGCCTATAAGTTTTTCTAGATGTTCAAAAATCTAATAAAATATTATTGTCTACCAAAGGTCTATATGACTTTGTTCTAGGACTTTTCCTTCAACCAAAAAATGGTTTACACTGTTCAATACATTTGTCTAATATTTTGATTAAAAAGTAAAGTAAATTTGATTTGGATTTACTCATTCATGAGTGTTTTTGTTTGATATCTGATTGATATACTAAGGTCTATCAATTTTTAGTACAAAATCTGTATAAAATGTTTACAATCTTATACAGACTTTCTACTAAAGTCTGTGTAAGATTGTAAAAATTAGTCATGTGTTAAAGAGACAAAAATTTCTTAAAACATAAGATTACTCATAACATTGTGTTTATTAAGTCTTATTTTTTCCAGAGCAAGCAACCATAAAAATTAAACAACTGTTTAAAACAGAACTGTTATTTTAGAGCACTGTACTGCCATTTCTTTAAAAGATAAACTTGGTAAATGTAGAAACATCAATGTAACTGTGATGCTATTAATGTGCTCATATCTTCCAGTTATACAACTCGATAAGGTAGAAACATTAAAAGAGCATTATATCAAGCTGGTGTTCTGAAGTTGTATGGTAAATAAAATATATATTGGGGATTTATTTACCTGTTATCAATAAGATATGTAAAGTTTTATGTTACACTTTACATTGTGCAACAATTTAAATGTATTTTTAAATTAATGAGAGCCTAATCTATTTGAATGTTAAAAACATTCAGCCATTCTTTAATTCATGTTTCAAAAGTGATATTATATGGTGTTAGCTAATGTTCATGTGACCTCAAACAATTTATGTAAACTTTGTAAAAGGATATTAAAAAACGAAGATCAGCTTTAGAACTAAAACACTTATGATTTATAAAGAGCCCTGTCTTACCTGAGATAAGGCTCTGTGTCCCATCTTACTACATGTGAGAATGACTACGAAAGCAGTAGGTCAGATTTTATTTCATTTAAAGTTATGTTCAAAAGTTTTGTTTTTTTCTTTTTTTTTTCTCTCAAGTTTACTAGGATCTCAAACAGGGAATATAAAGTAAAACTCACCCAAAAAATTCAGGGTAGCATTACATTAACTAAGTATTTTTACTCTTGTTAAAAAATTTTGTTTTTTAATTTGCTTATAAGTGATCTAAAGATTCCCTGTTGGTGTTTTAACTATGGCTGGAATCTTTCAGAATAAAATCTTGTGATATCCTGGCTTAGATTCCCAGTGCTCTGTGTAAAGTCACCCTGGGCCAAGATCTCAGATTCCAATGGTGAATCTCATGTGTGGCCTCCTGAAATCCCAACACAATTCATGGCAATACTTCTCTGAGGTCAGTTACACAACTCAGTCTCTAAGGGGAATCACAACAGAGTTCAAGCCCAGGTGGACCCAGGCATCTCTTCAAATTGCCACACAAATGATGACAATTAAAACCAAAACACTCTCACATGGCCCTCTTCATCTTTTTATATAGACACTAATCATAACCTCTAACTGGAGGTTTCCATGAGGGGCACAGCCCAAGACAGTGTCAAAAATAATCTCCCTTGTCCCTCATTTGCCTAAAGTCAGGGTGGCCTGGACAACCTTAGTGTGAACCAGAAGTGATCAAATAGGCCTGCCGTTAATACTACTCCACTTCTCAAATTTGAGGCCTACTGACTGTGGGGTATAGATTTTTAGTGTGAATTGGAGTTATAAGAAAACCCAAGCACCTATTGTCTCCCCTCTGCAGCCCTTTGAAGAACTTATTTGACACAAATAATCCCTATTCTCACTTGATGGAGGTCAGGAATCTTACAGAGGAAGTCGAGAGGCTTCATCCACAATGACTGATCTTTTTTCCATTTAGGTTTTGGATGCCCACATGGGATCTTTCTTTAGATTCATCAGGTGCTGAAAATCTAAACCACAGGCTCACACAGGGCCAAGAGGCTGATTCAGATACATCCATTTCCAAAGCAATGAAGCAAAGAGCCACAGGTGATGCCCATTCATTTCCATTTGAAAACTGTTTTCTTCAGGCTTCACAAAGGGGTGGCCTGAGGCAAAGACCTTTCTGACATTCAGAGCAACAGAACAATAGGTAATCAAAAGGCCCCAAGCAGGGTTTCTCCACGGAGACTTTCCTTGTTACTCTAATATGTGAGTTTTCTGAGTTGCTCGCCATTCCCTTCAGCTATCCAGTACATGGCCATGTCACAGAGCTTGGAGGTGGTACATATCTTGTACAAAAATACATGATACTAATCTTGAGAGTGGCCAGAATTCATGAAAAAATGGAAAATTAGGTAGATAGCAGGTGTTGCCCATGGATAAGGCAAGCCTCAGTCCATTCATTAATTGGAAAGGATGCATGCTGGGAAGATTTCTACTAGACAGGACACACCCAATGAGCTATTTTTTTCTAATATCCACAAAGAAAAACACAGTGGGATACACGGACATAGAAACAGTCTCCTTGTCAAATGACTTACTGGAAACAGTCCACTCCAATCCAAACAAACCTCCTTTTTTACCAATTCTCAGAACATGGAAAAAAACCACAAACACAAACCAACACCCACAAATGCAACTCCTTCCCCCAAGTAGGTCTGTCACTATCTGGAGTGTCCTCTGACTGGTAGGCCATACGATGTTCCCCACAAATGGCCTTTCTGTCTCAGATCTGGTCTCCTTGGTCAACTCTGTGAAGTTGTCAGGAGGCAGTGGTGAGCCAATTCCTGTCCTCTCAGGAAAGACCCCTCTTCAGAGCTTTCTTAGTATTTGGCAACCCTTACATCAGTAGGTACCAAGAAAGACTGACTCTGTCCTTAGTAAATCCAAACAAGTGAGCCCACTGCGACTGGGACTTGGACTGGCTCTGGTGCCTGGCTTCCTGGATCACAAAATTCAGAGAGTTCCATGGCCAAGGAAATGAGGTGAGGTCACTACCTTCAGGAAATAAATGAGGTCCCTGTCTTGGCCACTACTTTGTCCTAACAGTTGCATCCTAGTGTCTCCTGACATGGAGGCTGCCCTACTTCCTGTGATACTTTCACATGTTAGAATGGTATAGAAACCATAGTCACCTGGGAACAGATCTCCACACAGGCCTGCTTTGGTCCATCTTCCCTGCATTAAGAATAGAGAGGCTGACTCAGACACATCCTTTCATCCTGACCATGTTGTTTGTCATGGAATATGACTTTTGTTCTCTCAGGTCTTTCATAGCTGCCTACATCTTCTCCAGGGATTATTTCTGCATGGATTTTGAGGTACTCAGCAGGTGGAAGATCTCCTAACTTCCTGTATTGTAATATCAACTTTATCCCTGCTCTTCTGTAAAGTGAGATTGAGGGAACATTGTATGGTTAGGGTTAATAGCATGTTCCATTTGGCTTAGGAATCATTCTGCTGGATGAATAATGGTATTGGGAACCAGCAATATTTATAAGAATATGGAGGTAAAATATAAGTATGAAAACAGAAATCTAGGTAATATTTGAAGCCCAGAAGGATTTGGGCTCTTGATTGGGATCCTTAGCTTGAGTAATGTTTTGCACCGAGGTCGATGCAAATCGATATACAATGGCATAAGACCCTGTACCTCAGATGATTGAATGTAGAAGAGAACATCCAGTGAAAAAGGGATAGTGTGTAGGATTAGAAAGATAGTCAGTAGGTTTAGGAGGAAGAGTGAGTCTAGGATTTGGACCAAAAGTTCTTTAGCAATAGGTTTCGGTTAGAGAGTGAATATAAATGGCACCATATGTGAAAAGTTGGGCACAATGATGAACTGGGAAAAATATGTAGGAAGGCAGACATCAATAGAGACATTAGGAAATCAGGCAAAGTATAACGTGAGTGATAAGATTTGACATTTTCAACAGGGTTGAGGTTGAATACATAATCTTAAAAAGAAAGAAAAATGTAGTCACCAATTGGATTGACATTTGAGAGCATTAGGCAAACTGGACATGGATGTTTTTAGTAATCCCTGTTCACATTCCATTGAGGCTTTATTGCAATCATAATGGTGACCTTTGCATTTTGTGTCCAGAATATTACTGTGATAATATGTATATGTAGATCAGGTGACATGAGTATTTCTTCCACCTTTTCTGGGAGCAATATTTTGAAAACATATAAATTAGTACTGAGGATACTAAGAGGTTTACCCTGTGTTGATGAATATAGAGATGATGCATTAATAGACCATACTGTGAAAAAATTATGTGACTGGTTCCAAATTTACATAATGGATTGTTTTAATATCTGAAAATATAGACGAAATCATATATTGATATATGTACATTCATTCCAACAAGTTATATATCTAATGGTATTATTAGGGTTACCGTTTATCATGAATAGTGTGTGAGTTTTGCTTCAAAAATGATAATGGAATCGAAAATAATGTGTTTAGAAAGAAGTCTAGTGAAAAGACCAGTCAAGAAACATAGAGGAATATATGTGTTCCAAAGGAGGAAGTGATTGAAAGTAAACCAAATATTTATAAATTTGTGAACTTGTGAATGAAAGGATATATTTTATGATGTCCATAAACTGAATAAATAATAACGCACCAAGTTTGAATAAAAATGAACTTTAAAAAACACATCATATCCAATAGGAATGTATTTGCATTGATGTTAAACTTGGTCAGTTAGTCTAGAAATATTAGGATTTGTAAGAACCCTTCCCTGAATTTAGTTTTCAATACTAGGAAACAAATATGTATTTCAGAGGATGTATATTTCTGAGAATAAACTTGTTAAAAGTTGATTATAAATCCACATATATGAATATGAATGAATTCAGGTGGTGTATAAGAAGACATATATTTCATATTTTGGAAAATCTGGAGACTATATATATATATATATATATATATATATATATAGAGAGAGAGAGAGAGAGAGAGAGAGAGAGACAAACACACACACATTATAATGTCGCAATATATATGTCAATCGAAATTCATCATGAAAAATAACTCATCCGCATATCCCAAAATATTCATTTTACTGAACATGGATGTATGTATAATGTTGTTCATCTAGGAAGCTCACCCATGGGTTGAATTTTCTGTACCAACAGCGTTTAGGAGGAGTGATCTCTTCTCACAAATAGTATCTGCCAAGTCAGCCACCTTACAAGAATGTACGTGTGAAACCAGGTAGGATTCTATTTGTGCATATAAAAATACATGTGCTTAATAGGCTACAGAGAAAGGGAGACAGGAATTCATATATTTCTTAACTTTAAAAACACATGGAATAGTGTGTAGTGTCCCTCTTTATCCCTTTTGATTAACTTTGGCTTAAAAAAAAGAATTTTATTGAGAATTTTTGTATATATCTTTGTCAGGAATATTGCTCTGAAGATTTCTTTCCTTGATGTGTCTTTGTCTGATTTTGGTATGTGAGTGATAATAGCCTCATGGAATGAGTTTGGAGGAGTTCCATCCTTTTCTATTTTATGGAATAATTTGAGGAGTATTGTGATGAATGCTTCTTTGAAGGTCTTGTAGAACATGGCTGAGAATCTGTCTGTTCCTGGGCTTTGCTTGATTGGTAGGCTGTTGACAGCAACTTCTATTTCATTGCTTGAAATTGATTTGTTTAAATTGTTCACGTCCTACTAATTAAGTTTGGGTATATCTCTAAAATTTTATTGATGTCATCATGGTATTTTAATTTATTAGACTATAAATTTTCAAATTAGTTTTCAATTATTCTCTGTATTTTAGTTGTGTACTCTGTAAAAGTTCCTTTATGATCCTTAATTTTAGTAATTTGAGGTTTTTTTTCTTCATTAGCTTGGTTAAGGAAGTGTCAACTTTATTTATTTTTCAAAGATTAAATTTTGTGTTGTGTCAAAAAAAATAACACATGGAAAATTATTTCAATAAATTGAATAGATTTATAACTCCTACCTTATATTATGCAAAAGGCAAGTCCAACTATACACCATGTCTCTTCTGAAATGCTTGTATCTATTCTGTTTGGGTTCTTTTTCTCCATTATATTAGTATTAGTGGTAAGAGTCTCGTAGGGTATATGAATGTTTCTGAGAATAATCTTGTGAAAAGATAATTATAAATCCACATTCATGAATATGAAAAATTTAGGAAGTGCAAAATAAGACACATATATTTCATACTTTGAAAAATTTGGAGAGTATATCTATATTTATATCTATATATCTATATCTATATCTATCTATCTATATATATATATATATATATACACACACACACACACACACACACACACACAACACTCACAGACATTAAAAAGTACCAATATAAATGACAATCGAAATTCATCAGTAAATATATATCATCCACAAATGCAAAAAATATTTATTTTACTAAACATGAGTTTATATATAATGTTTTTCTAATAGGACGCTCTCCTATAGGTTGAATTTTCATTTCCAAAAGCATTTAGGAGGAGTGAACTCTTCTCACAATTTGTATCTGCCAAGACAGCCACCTCACAAAAATGTACGTGTGATACCTGGTAGGATTCTATATATGCATATAAATATACATGTGTGAATAGGCTACAGAAAAGGGAAACAAGAATTCACATATTTGTTAAGTTTAAAAACACATGGACAATATTACAATTAAAATTTGACTAGATTTATAACTCCAACCTTATATAAGGCAAATTTCAAGTCCAACTCTACATGTCTCCTCTGAAGTGCTTGTATTTCTATTGTGTTGGGTTAATTTTCACGATTATATTAGGATGAATAGTCTGAGTCTACTAGGTATGGGTTATTGTCAGGGATTCAGAACTTCGAATGACAAATTGGAAAATGAATCCAATGTGTATGTAAATATACGCTGCACAAATATCCTCCCGCTCTCATCCAGAACAATGCCTTGACATTACCTTCACCACAAGTAAGACACAACTAGAGGAGAAGAGTTACAAAATCAGTGAATACATATCTGGAATGGAAAATGCTAAGGAGTTCACATTCTGGAGGCGGTAGAGGAGTTTCAAAAAGTAAGGGACAGGGTAAACACTCCACAAACATGGAGCTCTGCTGGCCTAAAAACTTTTTGAGAAACTGCCTCTGAGCTTCCGCACTTGAAATATATGTTGTTTTCAGGAGATTTGGCTTCCTTTGTAGTGAGACCATCAAAGCTGGGTCTACATCTATGTGACCTGGAGGACATGGTTTCTTATTTTCCAATGAACAAGATGAAGCAGTGCTGAATCCTCTCTTTGTAAGTAAACTGAGGCCACTGGGGACTAAGTGTCTCCCCGTGTGGACTGTGAAGCCATTTGGTCCTCCTCCATTTTTTGTGGAGTTTTTGCTGCTGCACTGTGAGTTTGGTAGTTGTTTCACGAAATACTAGGAGCTAAACTGGGACACAGTGCTGGAGGGAGTTCTGTCACGTGTGGTGGGTCAGGGTCTGCAAGAGAATGCACCAACTAGGCTTCTATCTCTCACTGCTTGCCCCATTGCCCCCTTTTCCATATCAACCTGATACTTAATTTTCCTCTGAAAACTCTCCATATAACAATATGCCTTTACATATAAGGGTCTGCTGGCTGCACCATGTCAGTTACAAGCCATTTGGAATCCAATGGTAGATCCACAAGGCCCTTCCACGAATGTTTTATCAAACACCTCCCCACCACTGCTCTAGACCCACTACTCAGCAGGCTACAAACTACTGGCATCTCTGTTCTACACCATTTTCATGAAACTCAGTAAATCAAGGCACTGTCTGGTATAATCATGATCAGCAAAAGGACATCCAATGTTTCTCCAGTACCACCTGGTCATAGGTATTTCAAAAATTTCATGGTATTTATCTAGCCATTTTTCAAGCATGAAGTTGGAGGCACTGTGGGTTTCAATTCATTCAGCAAAGATTAAATGGTGAGGAAGCTCATTTCAATAAAATCTCTGGAGAACTCTCACAGGCAAGGCTTCCCAAAGAGTGGACAAAAGGTCACATTAGGCGAGGCCCATTGAGGTCTATAATGTGAGGTCCATGTGTGTTTTGACTCTCAACTATGGCTGCCATTTCTTTAAGGATAAAATCATGTGATATCCTTGCTGAGATTCCCAGGCGTCTGTGGAAATCCACCCGGGGCCTAGGTCTCAGTTTCCAAGAGTGACTTTCATGCATGGCCTCTTAAAATCCCAACAAAATTCATGGCAATGCTTCTCTGAGTTCAGTTCCAAAACCCAGTCTCTAAGGGGAATCACACCAGAGTTCAAGCCCACGTGGACACAGTCATTTATTCCAATGCCACGCAAATGAGCAACATTAAAACCAAAACACTCCCACATAGCCCTCATCTTATTCCATATAGTCAATCATCTTAACATCTGGCTGGAGGTTTCCATGAGGGGCGCAGCCCAAGACAGTGTCCAAAATCAGCTCGTTTGCCCCTCATTTGCCTAAAGTCAGGGTAGGCTGGACACCGTTTCTGTGAACCAGGAGTGAACAAATAAACCTGCCGTTAATACTTCTATGTTTCTCCAATTTGAGGTCTACTGATTTTAGGTATCAATTCTTTAGGTGATTTAGAGTCAAGCGAAAACACAAGCACCTCTGCAGGGCTTTGAAGAACTCATTTGACCTAAATAATCCCTATTCTCATTTGATGGAGTGCAGCAACCTAACAGAGGAAGGCAAGAGACTTCATCCAAAATGAATGATATTTTTTGCCATTGTGGTTTTGGAAGCTCACATGGGATCATTCTTAAGATCCATCAGGTGCTGAGAATCTATGCTACAGCCACACACAGGTCCAAGAGGCTGATAAAGACACATCCCTTTCCAAAGCAATTAAGCTAAGAGCCACAGGTGAGGCCCATTCATTTCCATTTGAAAACTGTTTTCTTCAGGCTTCACAAAGGGGTGGCCTGAGGCAAAGACCTTCCTGACATTCAGTGCAACACAGCAATAAGTAAGCAAAAAGCCCAAAGCAGTGTTTCTGCACTGAGACTTTCCTGGTCACACTGATATCTGAGTTTTCTGAGATGCTCGCCATTCTCTTCAACTATCCTTTATATGGCCATGTCACAGAGCTTGGAGGTGGTACATATTTTGGACACAAATCCATGAGCCTATTCTGGAGAGTGGCCAGAATTCAGGAAGAAAACAACAACTTAGAAAGATAACAGGTGTTGCACATCGATAAGACAAGCTGCAGTCCATTCATATATTGGGCAGGATGAATTATAGGGAAGATTTATACTAGACAGGACACATCCATTAATGCATTCTCTTTTCTAATGTCTACAACAACGGACACAGTGGGATACACAGAAACAGAAACACTCGCCTTGTCAAATGACTTACTAGAAACTGTCCACTCCAAACCAAACAAAACGCCTTTCCTATCTATTCTCAGAACATGAGACAAAACAACAAACCCACACCCACTCCCACAAAGGCACCTCCTGCCCCCAAGTAGGTCTTTGACTATCCGAAGTATCCTCTGACTGGTGGGCCATACTATGTTCCCTCGACATGGCCTGTCTTCTCTCAGATCATGTTTCCTTGACCAACTCTGTGAAGATGTCAGGAAAAAGTGGTTAGCCACTACCTGTTTTCTCAGTAAAGGTCCATATTCATAGCTCTCCTTGCATTTGGCCATCCTCACATCATTAGGTACCAAGAAAACTGACTCTGTCCTTGGTAAATCCAAACAAGTGAGCCCACTGGGCCTGGGACTGGGACTGCCTCTGGGTGCCTGGCTTCTTGGATACCAAGTTCAGAGAGTTCCATCACCAAGGAAATGAGGTATGTCACATTCTTTGGAACTGAATGAGGTCACTGCCTTGGCAACCACTTTGTCCTAACGGTTGCTTCCAAGGGTTACATAAGATGGAGGTTTCCCCTACTTCCTGTGACACTTTCATAAGGTAGAATGTATATCAACCATTGGCACCCTGAAACAGCTCTCCACTCAGGCCTGGATTGTTCCACCTTGTCTACAGTAAGAAGAGAGAGGCAGATTCAGACACATCCCTTCATCCTGACGAGGTTGTTTGCCATGGAAGATGACTTTTGCTCTCTCAGGTGCTTCATACCTGCCTACAACTTCTCCAGGTATCATTTGTGCATGGACATTTGAGGTTCTCATCTGGTGGAAGATCCCCAACTTTCCTGTATTGTAAGAACCCCTCTGTCCCTGCTCTTCTGTAAAATGATTGAGGGAACAGTGTATACTTGGAGTTAAAAACAGGTTTGATTTGGTGACGAATGATTCTGTGCTATGAATAATGGCATTGGGAACCTGCAATATTTACAAGAATATAGAGGTGAAATATAAGTATGAAAACAGAAATCTAGGTATGCTTTGAATCCCAGAAGGGTTTTGCCCTTGATTGGGATACTTAGCTTTGAATTATGTTCTGCAAAGATGTCTCAGATAATTCGAATTACAATGGCATAGGACGTTGTACATTGGATGATAGAATTTAGAAGAGAACATCAGGTCAAAAAGGGATATTCAGTAGGATTAGGAAGATAGTCGGTAGGTTTAGGAAGAAGAGTGAGTACAGGATTTGGACCAAAAGTTCTTTAGCAATAGACTTTTGGTTATAGAGTGAATGTAAATGTCAGCACATATAAAGAGTCAGTCACTATGTTGAACTGGGGAAAATATGTAGAAAAGCAGATATCAATAGAAACATTACGAAATCAGGCAAAGTATAAAGTGAGGGATAGAATTAGACATTTTCAACAGTGTTGAGTTTGAATATATAAATAGGAAAAAACAAATATGTAGTCACCAATAGGATTGACAATTGACAGCATTAGGCAACCTGGATATGGATGTTTTTAGAAATCCATGTTCACTTTCCATTTAGGCTTTGGTACAATCATAAGTGTGACCTTTCCATTTTTTGTCCAGAATATTACTGTGATAATGAGGTGACATGAGTATTTCTTTCACCATTTCTGGGAGCAATATATTGAAGATGTAATATTAGAATCGGGGTACAAAGAGGTGTACCCTGTTTCTATGAACATAGAAAAAAAGCATGAATAGACCATACTGTGAATAAATAATATAATTTTTTCAACTTTAAATATAGAATTGAACTGATATCTGAAAAATTAAAGGAAATCGTATATTGATATACAATCATTCATTCCAACCAGTTATATATCTATTGGAAATATTAGTGTTTTGGTTTATCATGAAGAGTGTGTGAGTTTTGCTTCAAAATGATTATGGAAATTCAAAATTATGTGTTTGGAAAGAAGTCTGATGAAAGGACCAGTCAAGAAACCCTGACAATACATGTGTTCTGAAGCAAGAAGTCATTAAAGTTGAAACAAATGCCTATTAATTTGTGAACTTGTGCATGCAATGTATATCCTATGATGTGCAAAAACTGAAGAAACAATAATGTACCAGTGTCGAATACAAATGAATGACAAATTACATATCATGTCCCATAGGAGTCTTCTCGCATTGATGTTAGACTGGGTCAGTTACTGTAGAGTAATTAGGATTTGTATGCACCATTCACTGAAGTTAGGTTTCAGTACTATGAAACAAATATGTATTTCAGGTGGATGAATATTTCTGATTATAATCTTGTGAAAAGTTGATTATAAATCCACATACATGTACATGAATGAATTTAGAGAGTATATATTAGACACATTTTTTCATATTTTGAAAAATTTGGAGAGTGTATATATATATCTATGTCTATACACACACACAGACACACACACACACAGACACACACACACACACAGACACACACACACACACAACATTCACAGACATTAAAAAGTACCAATATAAATGCCAATCGAAATTCATCAGTAAATATATATCATCCACAGATGCAAAAATATTTATTTTACTGAACATGAGTTTATGCATAATTTTGTTCTACTAGGACGTTCTCCTATAGGTTGAATTTTCATTTCCAACAGCATTTAGGAGGAGTGAACACTTCTCACAATTTGTATCTGCCAAGACAGCCACCTCACAAAAATGTATGTGTGATACCTGGTAGGATTCTATATATGCATATAAATATACATGTGTGAATAGGCTACAGAAAAGGGAAATAAGAATTCACATATTTGTTAAGCTTAAAAACACATGGAGAATATTTCAATTAAAATTTGACGAGATTTATAACTCCTACCTTATATAATGCAAATGTCAAGTCCAACTATACAACATGTCTCCTCTGAAGTGCTTGTATTTCTATTGTGTTGGGTTAAATTTCCCCATTATATTAGGATGAATAGTCTGAGTCTACTAGGTAAGTTTTAGTGTCCGGGATTCAGTACTTCAAATGGAAAATTGGAAAATGAATCCAATGTGTATGTAAATATATGCTGCACAAATATCCTCACGCTCTCATCCAGAACAATGCCTTGACATTACCTTCACCCCAAGTAAGACACAATTAGAGGAGAAGAGTTACAAAATCAGTGAATACATATTTGGAATGGAAAATGCCCAGGAGTTCACAACCTTGGAGGTGGTAGAGGAGTTTCCAAAAGTAAGGGACAGGGTAAACACTCCACAAACATGGAGCTCTGCTGGCCTAAAAACTTTTTGAGAAACTGCCTCTGAGCATCCGCACTTGAAATATATGTTGTTTTCATGAGATTTGGCTTCCTTTGTAGTGAGACCATCAAAGCTGGGTCTGCATCTATGTGACCTGGAGGACATGGTTTCTTATTTTCCAATGAACAAGATGAAGCAGTGCTGAATCCTCTCTTTATAGGTAAACTGAGGCCACTGGGGACTAAGTGTCTCCCCGTCTCCCCGTGTGGACTGTGAAGCCATTTGGTCCTCCTCCACTTTTTGTGGTTTTTAGGCTGCTGCACTGTGAGTTTGGTATTTGTTTCACGAAATACTAGCAGCTAAACTGGGACACAGTGCTGGAGGGAGTTCTGTCACGTGTGGTGGGTCAGGGTCTGCAAGAGAATGCACCAACTAGGCTTCTATCTCTCACAGCTTGCCCCATTGCCCCCTTGTCCATATCAACCTGATTCTTAATTTTCCTCTTAAAACTCTCCATATAACAAGATGCCTTTACATATAAGGGTCTGCTGGCAGCACCATGTCAGTTACAAGCCATTTGGAATCCAATGGTAGATCCACATGGCCCTACCACGGATGTTTTATCAAACACCTCCCCAGCACTGCTCTAGACCCACTACTCAGCAGGCTCCAACTTACTGGCATCTCTATTCTACACCATTTTCATGAAACTCAGTAAATCAAGGCACTGTCTGGTATACTCATGATCAGCAATAGGACATCCAATGTTTCTCCAGTGCCACCTGGTCATAGGAATTTCAAAAATTTCATGGTATTTATCTAGCCATTTTTCAAGCATGAAGTTGGAGGCACTGTGGGTTTCAATTCATTCATCAAAGATTAAATGGTGAGGAAGCTCAATTCAATGAAATCTCTGGAGAAATCTCACAGGCAAGGCTTCCCAAAGAATGGACAAAAGGTCACATTAGGCCAGGCCCATTGAGGTCTACAATGTGAGGTGCATGTGTGTTTTGACTCTCAACTATGGCTGCCATTTCTTTAAGAATAAAATCATGTGATATCCTTGCTGAGATTCCCAGGCCTCTGTGGAAATCTACCCGGGGCCTAGGTCTCAGTTTCCAAGAGCGACTTTCATGCGTGGCCTCTTAAAATCCCAACAAAATTCATAGCAATGCTTCTCTGAGTTCAGTTCCAAAACCCAGTGTTTAAGGGGAATCACACCAGAGTTCAAGCCCACGTGGAACCAGTCATTTTTTCCAATGCCACACAAATGACCAACATTAAAACCAAAACACTCCCACATGACCCTCACCTTATTCCATATAGTCAATCATCTTAAACTCTGGCTGGAGGTTTCCATGAGGGGCGCAGCCCAAGACAGTGTCCAAAATCAGCTCGTTTGCCCCTCATTTGCCTAAAGTCAGGGTAGCCTGGACACCGTTGCTGTGAACCAGGAGTGAACAAATAAGCCTGCCGTTAATACTTCTAGGTTTCTCCAATTTGAGGGCTACTGATTTTAGGTATCGATTCTTTAGGTGATTTAGAGTCATGCGAAAACACAAGCACCTCTGCAGGGCTTTGAAGAACTCATTTGACTCACAGAATCCCTATTCATATTTGTTGGAGTGCAGGAACCTAACAGAGGAAGGCAAGAGTCTTCATCCACAATGAATGATATTTTTTGCCATTCTGGTTTTGGAAGCTCACATGGGATCATTCTTAAGATCCATCAGGTGCTGAGAATCTAAGTCACAGCCACACACAGGACCAAGAGGCTGATAAAGACACATCCCTTTCCAAAGCAATTAAGCAAAGAACCACAGGTGAGGCCCATTCATTTCCATTTGAAAACTGTTTTCTTCAGGCTTCACAAAGGGGTGGCCTGAGGCAAAGAACTTCCTGACATTCAGTGCAACACAACAATAAGTAAGCAAAAAGCCCAAAGCAGTGTTTCTGCACTGAGACTTTCCTGGTCACACTGATATCTGAGTTTTCTGAGATGCTCGCCATTCTCTTCAACTATCCTTTACATGGCCATGTCACAGAGCTTGGAGGTGATACATATTTTGGACACAAATCCCTGAGCCCATTCTGGAGAGTGGCCAGAATGCAGGAAGAAAACAACAACTTAGAAAGATAGCAGGTGTTGCACATCGATAAGACAAGCTGCAGTCCATTCATATATTGGGCAGGATGAATTATAGGGAAGATTTATACTAGAGAGGACACATCCATTAATGCATTCTCTTTTCTAATGTCTACAACAACGGACACAGTGGGATACACATAAACAGAAACACTTGCCTTGTCAAATGACTTACTAGAAACTGTCTGCTCCAAACCAAACAAACCGCCTTTTGGATCAATTCTCAGAACATGAGACAATACAACAAACCCACACCCACTCCCACAAAGGCACCTCCTTCCCCCAAGTAGGTCTGTGACTATCCAGAGTGTCCTCTGACTGGTGGGCCATACTATGTTCCCCCGAAATGGCCTGTCTTCTCTCAGATCTTGTTTCCTTGACCAACTCTGTGAAGATGTCAGGAAAAAGTGGTTAGCCACTACCTGTTTTCTCAGGAAAGGTCCATCTTCAGAGCTCTCCTGGCATTTGGCCATCCTCACATCATTAGGTACCAAGAAAACTGACTATGTCCTTGGTAAATCCAAACAAGTGAGCCCACTGGGCCTGGGACTAGGACTGCCTCTGGGTGCCTGGCTTCTTGGATACCAAGTTCAGAGAGTTCCATCACCAAGGAAATGAGGTATGTCACATTCTTTGGAACTGAATGAGGTCACTGCCTTGGCAACCACTTTGTCCTAACAGTTGCTTCCAAGGGTTACATAAGATGGAGGTTTCCCCTACTTCCTGTGACACTTTCATAAGGTAGAATGTATATCAACCATTGGCACCCGGGAACAGCTCTCCACTCAGGCCTGGATTGTTCCACCTTGTCTACAATAAGAAGAGAGAGGCAGATTCAGACACATCCCTTCATCCTGACCCATTTTGTTTGCCATGGAAGTTGACTTTTGCTCTCTCAGGTGCTTCATACCTGCCTACAACTTCTCCAGGTATCATTTGTGCATGGACATTTGAGGTTCTCATCTGGTGGAAGATCCCCAACTTTCCTGTATTGTAAGAACCCCTCTGTCCCTGCTCTTCTGTAAAATGATTGAGGGAACAGTGTATACTTGGGGTTAAAAACAGGTTTGATTTGGTGACGAATGATTCTGTGCGATGAATAATGGGATTGGGAACCTGCAATATTTACAAGAATATAGAGGTGAAATATAAGTATGAAAAAAGAAATCTAGGTATGCTTTGAAGCCCAGAAGGGTTTTGCCCTTGATTGGGATACTTAGCTTTGAATTATGTTCTGCAAAGATGTCTCAGATAATTTGATATACAATGGCATAGGACCTTGTACATTGGATGATTGAATTTAGAAGAGAACATCCAGTCAAAAAGGGATATTCAGTAGGATTAGGAAGATAGTCGGTAGGTTTAGGAAGACGAGTGAGTATAGGATTTGGACCAAAAGTTCTTTAGCAATAGACTTTTGGTTATAGAGTGAATGTAAATGTCAGCACATATGAAGAGTCAGACACTATGTTGAACTGGGGAAAATATGTAGAAAAGCAGATATCAATGGAAACATTACAAAAGCAGGCAAAGTATAAAGTGAGGGATAGAATTAGACATTTTCAACAGGGTTGAGTTTCAATATATAAATTAGGAAAAAACAAATATGTAGTCACCAATAGGAGTGACAATTGACAGCATTAGGCAACCTGGACATGGATGTTTTTAGAAATCCATGTTCACTTTCCATTTAGGCTTTGGTACAATCATAAGTGTGACCTTTCCATTTTTTGTCCAGAATATTACTGTGATAATGAGGTGACATGAGTATTTCTTTCACCATTTCTGGGAGCAATATATTGAAGATGTAAAATTAGAATCGGGGGTACAAATAGGTGTACCCTGTTTCTATGAACATAGAGAAAAACCACGAATAGACCATACTGTGAATAAATAATATAACTTTTTTGAACTTTAAATGATGAATTGAACTGATATCTGAAAAATAAAAGGAAATTGTATATTGATATACAATCATTCATTCCAACCAGTTATATATCTAATGGAAATATTAGTGTTTTGGTTTATCATGAAGAGTGTGTGAGTTTTGCTTCAAAATGATTATGGAAATTCAAAATAATGTGTTTGGAAAGAAGTCTCATGAAAAGACCAGTCAAGAAACCCTGACAATACATGTGTTCTGAAGCAAGAAGTGATTAATGTTGAAACAAATGCCTATTAATTTGTGAACTTGGGGATGAAATGTATATCCTATGATGTGCAAAAACTGAAGAAACAATAATGTACCAGTGTCGAATACAAATGAATGACAAATTACATATCATGTCCCATAGGAGTCTACTTGCATTGATGTTAGACTGGGTCAGATACTGTAGAATAATGAGGATTTGTATGCACCCTTCACTGAAGTTAGCAGTCAGTACTAGGAAACAAATATGTATTTCAGGTGGATGAATATTTCTGATTATAATCTTCTGAAAAGTGGATTATAAATCAACATACATGAACATGAATGAATTTAGAGAGTGTATACTAGACACATATATTTCATATTTGGAAAAATTTGGAGAGTGTATCTATATCTATATCTATACACACACACACACACACACACACACACACACAACACTCACAGACATTAAAAAGTACCAATATAAATGCCAATCGAAATTCATCAGTAAATATATATCATCCACAGATGCAAAAATATTTATGTTACTGAACATGAGTTTATGTATAATGTTGTTCTTCTAGGACGCTCTCTTATAGGTTGAATTTTCATTTCCAACAGCATTTAGGAGGAGTGAACACTTCTCACAATTTGTATCTGCCAAGACATCCACCTTACAAAAATGTACGTGTGATACCTGGTAGGATTCTATATATGCATATAAATATACATGTGTGAATAGGCTACAGAAATTGGAAACAAGTATTCACATATTTGTTAAGTTTAAAAACACATGGAGAATATTTCAATTAAAATTTGACTAGATGTATAACTCCTACCTTATATAATGCAAATGTCAAGTCCAACTATAGAACATGTCTCCTCTGAAGTGCTTGTATTTCTATTGTGTTGGGTTAATTTTCCCCATTATATTAGGATGAATAGTCTGAGTCTACTAGGTATGGGTTAGTGTCAGGGATTCAGTACTTCGAATGAAAAATTGGAAAATGAATCCAATGTGTATGTAAATATATGCTGCACAAATATCCTCCCGCTCTCATCCAAAACAATGCCTTGACATTACCTTCACCCCAAGTAAGACACAATTAGAGGAGAAGAGTTACACAATCAGTGAATACATATCTGGAATGGAAAATGCTCAGGAGTTCACAACCTTGGAGGTGGTTTAGGAGTTTCCAAAAGTAAGGGACATGGTAAACACTCCACAAACATGTAACTCTGCTGGCCTAAAAACTTTTTGAGAAACTGCCTCTGAGCTTCCGCAATTGAAATATATGTGGTTTTCATGAGATTTGGCTTCTTTTGTAGTGAGACCATCAAAGCTGGGTCTGCATCTATGTGACCTGGAGGACATGGTTTCTTATTTTCCAATGAACAAGATGAAGCAGTGCTGAATCCTCTCTTTATAGGTAAACTGAGGCCACTGGGGACTAAGTGTCTCCCCGTCTCCCCGTGTGGACTGTGAAGCCATTTGGTCCTCCTCCACTTTTTGTGGTTTTTAGGCTGCTGCACTGTGAGTTTGGTATTTGTTTCACGAAATACTAGCAGCTAAACTGGGACACAGTGCTGGAGGGAGTTCTGTCACGTGTGGTGGGTCAGGGTCTGCAAGAGAATGCACCAACTAGGCTTCTATCTCTCACAGCTTGCCCCATTGCCCCCTTGTCCATATCAACCTGATTCTTAATTTTCCTCTTAAAACTCTCCATATAACAAGATGCCTTTACATATAAGGGTCTGCTGGCAGCACCATGTCAGTTACAAGCCATTTGGAATCCAATGGTAAATCCACATGGCCCTACCACGGATGTTTTATCAAACACCTCCCCAGCACTGCTCTAGACCCACTACTCAGCAGGCTCCAACTTACTGGCATCTCTGTTCTACACCATTTTCATGAAACTCAGTAAATCAAGGCACTGTCTGGTATACTCATGATCAGCAATAGGACATCCAATGTTTCTCCAGTGCCACCTGGTCATAGGAATTTCAAAAATTTCATGGTATTTATCTAGCAATTTTTCAAGATTGAAGTTGGAGGCACTGTGAGTTTCAATTCATTCAGCAAAGATTAAATGGTGAGGAAGCTCATTTCAATGAAATCTCTGGAGAAATCTCACAGGCAAGGCTTCCCAAAGAATGGACAAAAGGTCATATTAGGCCAGGCCCATTGAGGTCTACAATGTGAGGAGCATGTGTGTTTTGACTCTCAACTATGGCTGCCATTTCTTTAAGAATAAAATCATGTGATATCCTTGCTGAGATTCCCAGGCCTCTGTGGAAATCTACCCGGGGCCTAGGTCTCAGTTTCCAAGAGCGACTTTCATGCGTGACCTCTTAAAATCCCAACAAAATTCATAGCAATGCTTCCTTGACTTTCAGTTCCAAAACCCAGTGTTTAAGGGGAATCACACCAGAGTTCAAGCCCACGTGGAACCAGTCATTTTTTCCAATGCCACACAAATGACCAACATTAAAACCAAAACACTCCCACATGGCCCTCACCTTATTCCATATAGTCAATCACCTTAAACTCTGGCTGGAGGTTTCCATGAGGGGTGCAGCCCAAGACAGTGTCCAAAATCAGCTCGTTTACCCCTCATTTGCCTAAAGTCAGGGTAGCCTGGACACCGTTGCTGTGAACCAGGAGTGAACAAATAAGCCTGCCGTTAATACTTCTAGGTTTCTCCAATTTGAGGGCTACTGATTTTAGGTATCGATTCTTTAGGTGATTTAGAGACATGGGAAAACACAAGCACCTCTGCAGGGCTTTGAAGAACCCATTTGACTCACAGAATCCCTATTCATATTTGTTGGAGTGCAGGAACCTAACAGAGGAAGGCAAGAGTCTTCATCCACAATGAATGATATTTTTTGCCATTCTGGTTTTGGAAGCTCACATGGGATCATTCTTAAGATCCATCAGGTGCTGAGAATCTAAGTCACAGCCACACACAGGACCAAGAGGCTGATAAAGACACATCCCTTTCCAAAGCAATTAAGCAAAGAACCACAGGTGAGGCCCATTCATTTCCATTTGAAAACTGTTTTCTTCAGGCTTCACAAAGGGGTGGCCTGAGGCAAAGACCTTCCTGACATTCAGTGCAACACAACAATAAGTAAGCAAAAAGCCCAAAGCAGTGTTTCTGCACTAAGAATTTCCTGGTCACACTGATATCTGAGTTTTCTGAGATGCTCGCCATTCTCTTCAACTATCCTTTACATGGCCATGTCACAGAGCTTGGAGGTGGTACATATTTTGGACACAAATCCCTGAGCCCATTCTGGAGAGTGGCCAGAATTCAGGAAGAAAACAACAACTTAGAAAGATAGCAGGTGTTGCACATCGATAAGACAAGCTACAGTCCATTCATATATTGGGCAGGATGAATTATAGGGAAGATTTATACTAGACAGGACACATCCATTAATGCATTCTCTTTTCTAATGTCTACAACAACGGACACAGTGGGATACACATAAACAGAAACACTCGCCTTGTCAAATGACTTACTAGAAACTGTCTGCTCCAAACCAAACAAACCGCCTTTTGGATCTATTCTCAGAACATGAGACAAAACAACAAACCCACACCCACTCCCACAAAGGCACCTCCTTCCCCCAAGTAGGTCTGTGACTATCCGGAGTGTCCTCTGACTGGTGGGCCATACTATGTTCCCCCGAAATGGCCTGTCTTCTCTCAGATCTTGTTTCCTTGACCAACTCTGTGAAGATGTCAGGAAAAAGTTGTTAGCCACTACCTGTTTTCTCAGGAAAGGTCCATCTTCAGAGCTCTCCTGGCAATTGGCCATCCTCACATCATTAAGTACCAAGAAAACTGACTCTGTCCTTGGTAAATCCAAACAAGTGAGCCCACTGGGCCTGGGACTGGGACTGCCTCTGGGTGCCTGGCTTCTTGGATACCAAGTTCAGAGAGTTCCATCACCAAGGAAATGAGGTATGTCACATTCTTTGGAACTGAATGAGGTCACTGCCTTGGCAACCACTTTGTCCTAACAGTTGCTTCCAAGGGTTACATAAGATGGAGGTTTCCCCTACTTCTTGTGACACTTTCATAAGGTAGAATGTATATCAACCATTGGCACCCGGGAACAGCTCTCCACTCAGGCCTGGATTGTTCCACCTTGTCTACAGTAAGAAGAGAGAGGCAGATTCAGACACATCCCTTCATCCTGACCAGGTTGTTTGCCATGGAAGATGACTTTTGCTCTCTCAGGTGCTTCATACCTGCCTACAACTTCTCCAGGTATCATTTGTGCATGGACATTTGAGGTTCTCATCTGGTGGAAGATCCCCAACTTTCCTGTATTGTAAGAACCCCTCTGTCCCTGCTCTTCTGTAAAATGATTGAGGAAACTGTGTATACTTGGGGTTAAAAACAGGTTTGATTTGGTGACGAATGATTCTGTGCGATGAATAATGGGATTGGGAACCTGCAATATTTACAAGAATATAGAGGTGAAATATAAGTATGAAAAAAGAAATCTAGGTATGCTTTGAAGCCCAGAAGGGTTTTGCCCTTGATTGGGATACTTAGCTTTGAATTATGTTCTGCAAAGATGTGTCAGATAATTTGATATACAATGGCATAGGACCTTGTACATTGGATGATTGAATTTAGAAGAGAACATCCAGTCAAAAGGGATATTCAGTAGGTTTAGGAAGATAGTCGGTAGGTTTAGGAAGACGAGTGAGTATAGGATTTGGACCAAAAGTTCTTTAGCAATAGACTTTTGGTTATAGAGTGAATGTAAATGTCAGCACATATGAAGAGTCAGACACTATGTTGAACTGGGGAAAATATGTAGAAAAGCAGATATCAATGGAAACATTACGAAATCAGGCAAAGTATAAAGTGAGGGATAGAATTAGACATTTTCAACAGTGTTGAGTTTCAATATATATTAGGAAAAAACAAATATGTAGTCACCAATAGGAGTGACAATTGACAGCATTAGGCAACCTGGACATGGATGTTTTTAGAAATCCATGTTCACTTTCCATTTAGGCTTTGGTACAATCATAAGTGTGACCTTTCCATTTTTTGTCCAGAATATTACTGTGATAATGAGGTGACATGAGTATTTCTTTCACCATTTCTGGGAGCAATATATTGAAGATGTAAAATTAGAATCGGGGGTGCAAATAGGTGTACCCTGTTTCTATGAACATAGAGAAAAACCACAAATAGACCATACTGTGAATAAATAATATAACTTTTTTGAACTTTAAATAATGAATTGAACTGATATCTGAAAAATAAAAGGAAATTGTATATTGATATACAATCATTCATTCCAACCAGTTATATATCTAATGGAAATATTAGAGTTTTGGTTTATCATGAAGAGTGTGTGAGTTTTGCTTCAAAATGATTTTGGAAATTCAAAATAATGTGTTTGGAAAGAAGTCTCATGAAAAGACAAGTCAAGAAACCCTGACAATACATGTGTTCTGAAGCAAGAAGTGATTAATGTTGAAACAAATGCCTATTAATTTGTGAACTTGTGGATGAAATGTATATCCTATGATGTGCAAAAACTGAAGAAACAATAATGTACCAGTGTCGAATACAAATGAATGACAAATTACATATCATGTCCCATAGGAGTCTACTTGCATTGATGTTAGACTGGGTCAGATACTGTAGAATAATGAGGATTTGTATGCACCCTTCACTGAAGTTAGTAGTCAGTACTAGGAAACAAATATGTATTTCAGGTGGATGAATATTTCTGATTATAATCATGTGAAAAGTTGATTATAAATCACCATACATGAACATGAATGAATTTATAGAGTGTGTACTAGACACATATATTTCATATTTGGAAAACTTTGGAGAGTATATCTATATCTATATCTATACACACACATACACACACACGCACACACACACACACAACACTCACAGACATTAAAAAGTACCAATATAAATGCCAATCGAAATTCATCAGTAAATATATATCATCCACAGATGCAAAAATATTTATGTTACTGAACATGAGTTTATGTATAATGTTGTTCTTCTAGGACGCTCTCTTATAGGTTGAATTTTCATTTCCAACAGCATTTAGGAGGAGTGAACACTTCTCACAATTTGTATCTGCCAAGACATCCACCTTACAAAAATGTACGTGTGATACCTGGTAGGATTCTATATATGCATATAAATATACATGTGTGAATAGGCTACAGAAATTGGAAACAAGTATTCACATATTTGTTAAGTTTAAAAACACATGGAGAATATTTCAATTAAAATTTGACTAGATGTATAACTCCTACCTTATATAATGCAAATGTCAAGTCCAACTATAGAACATGTCTCATCTGAAGTGCTTGTATTTCTATTGTGTTGGGTTAATTTTCCCCATTATATTAGGATGAATAGTCTGAGTCTACTAGGTATGGGTTAGCTTCAGGGATTCAGTACTTCGAATGAAAAATTGGAAAAAGAATCCAATGTGTATGTAAATATATGCTGCACAAATATCCTCCCGCTCTCATCCAAAACAATGCCTTGACATTACCTTCACCCCAAGTAAGACACAATTAGAGGAGAAGAGTTACACAATCAGTGAATACATATCTGGAATGGAAAATGCTCAGGAGTTCACAACCTTGGAGGTGGTTTAGGAGTTTCCAAAAGTAAGGGACATGGTAAACACTCCACAAACATGTAACTCTGCTGGCCTAAAAACTTTTTGAGAAACTGCCTCTGAGCTTCCGCACTTGAAATATATGTTGTTTTCATGAGATTTGGCTTCCTTTGTAGTGAGACCATCAAAGCTGGGTCTGCATCTATGTGACCTGGAGGACATGGTTTCTTATTTTCCAATGAACAAGATGAAGCAGTGCTGAATCCTCTCTTTATAGGTAAACTGAGGCCACTGGGGACTAAGTGTCTCCCCGTCTCCCCGTGTGGACTGTGAAGCCATTTTGGTCCTCCTCCACTTTTTGTGGTTTTTAGGCTGCTGCACTGTGAGTTTGGTATTTGTTTCACGAAATACTAGCAGCTAAACTGGGACACAGAGCTGGAGGGAGTTCTGTCACGTGTGGTGGGTCAGGGTCTGCAAGGGAATGCACCAACTAGGCTTCTATCTCGCACAGCTTGCCCCATTGCCCCCTTGTCCATATCAACCTGATTCTTAATTTTCCTCTTAAAACTCTCCATATAACAAGATGCCTTTACATATAAGGGTCTGCTGGCAGCACCATGTCAGTTACAAGCCATTTGGAATCCAATGGTAGATCCACATGGCCCTACCACGGATGTTTTATCAAACACCTCCCCAGCACTGCTCTAGACCCACTACTCAGCAGGCTCCAACTTACTGGCATCTCTGTTCTACACCATTTTCATGAAACTCAGTAAATCAAGGCACTGTCTGGTATACTCATGATCAGCAATAGGACATCCAATGTTTCTCCAGTGCCACCTGGTCATAGGAATTTCAAAAATTTCATGGTATTTATCTAGCCATTTTTCAAGCATGAAGTTGGAGGCACTGTGGGTTTCAATTCATTCAGCAAAGATTAAATGGTGAGGAAGCTCATTTCAATGAAATCTCTGGAGAAATCTCACAGGCAAGGCTTCCCAAAGAATGGACAAAAGGTCACATTAGGTCAGGCCCATTGAGGTCTACAATGTGAGGTGCATGTTTGTTTTGACTCTCAACTATGGCTGCCATTTCTTTAAGAATAAAATCATGTGATATCCTTGCTGAGATTCCCAGGCCTCTGTGGAAATCTACCCGGGGCCTAGGTCTCAGTTTCCAAGAGCGACTTTCATGCGTGGCCTCTTAAAATCCCAACAAAATTCATAGCGATGCTTCTTTGAGTTCAGTTCCAAAACCCAGTGTTTAAGGGGAATCACACCAGAGTTCAAGCCCACGTGGAACCAGTCATTTTTTCCAATGCCACACAAATGACCAACATTAAAACCAAAACACTCCCACATGGCCCTCACCTTATTCCATATAGTCAATCATCTTAAACTCTGGCTGGAGGTTTCCATGAGGGGTGCAGCCCAAGACAGTGTCCAAAATCAGCTCGTTTGCCCCTCATTTGCCTAAAGTCAGGGTAGCCTGGACACCGTTGCTGTGAACCAGGAGTGAACAAATAAGCCTGCCGTTAATACTTCTATGTTTCTACAATTTGAGGGCTACTGATTTTAGGTATCGATTCTTTAGGTGATTTAGAGTCATGCGAAAACACAATCACCTCTGCAGGGCTTTGAAGAACTCATTTGACTCACAGAATCCCTATTCATATTTGTTGGAGTGCAGGAACCTAACAGAGGAAGGCAAGAGTCTTCATCCACAATGAATGATATTTTTTGCCATTTAGTTTTGGAAGCTCACATGGGATCATTCTTAAGATCCATCAGGTGCTGAGAATCTAAGTCACAGCCACACACAGGACCCAGAGGCTGATAAAGACACATCCCTTTCCAAAGCAATTAAGCAAAGAACCACAGGTGAGGCCCATTCATTTCCATTTGAAAACTGTTTTCTTCAGGCTTCACAAAGGGGTGGCCTGAGGCAAAGACCTTCCTGACATTCAGTGCAACACAACAATAAGTAAGCAAAAAGCCCAAAGCAGTGTTTCTGCACTAAGACTTTCCTGGTCACACTGATATCTGAGTTTTCTGAGATGCTCGCCATTCTCTTCAACTATCCTTTACATGGCCATGTCACAGAGCTTGGAGGTGGTACATATTTTGGACACAAATGCCTGAGCCCATTCTGGAGAGTTCCCAGAATTCAGGAAGAAAACAACAACTTAGAGAGATAGCAGGTGTTGCACATCGATAAGACAAGGTGCAGTCCATTCATATATTGGGCAGGATGAATTATAGGGAAGATTTATACTAGACAGGACACATCCATTAATGCATTCTCTTTTCTAATGTCTACAACAACGAACACAGTGGGATACACATAAACAGAAACACTCGCCTTGTCAAATGACTTACTAGAAACTGTCTACTCCAAACCAAACAAACCGCCTTTTCAATCTATTCTCAGAACATGAGACAAAACAACAAACCCACACCCACTCCCACAAAGGCACCTCCTTCCCCCAAGTAGGTCTGTGACTATCCGGAGTGTCCTCTGACTGGTGGGCCATACTATGTTCCCCCGAAATGGCCTGTCTTCTCTCAGATCTTGTTTCCTTGACCAACTCTGTGAAGATGTCAGGAAAAAGTGGTTAGCCACTACCTGTTTTCTCAGGAAAGGTCCATCTTCAGAGCTCTCCTGGCATTTGGCCATCCTCACATCATTAGGTACCAAGAAAACTGACTCTGTCCTTGGTAAATCCAAACAAGTGAGCCCACTGGGCCTGGGACTGGGACTGCCTCTGGGTGCCTGGCTTCTTGGATACCAAGTTCAGAGAGTTCCATCACCAAGGAAATGAGGTATGTCACATTCTTTGGAACTGAATGAGGTCACTGCCTTGGCAACCACTTTGTCCTAACAGTTGCTTCCAAGGGTTACATAAGATGGAGGTTTCCCCTACTTCCTGTGACACTTTCATAAGGTAGAATGTATATCAACTATTGGCACCCGGGAACAGCTCTCCACTCAGGCCTGGATTGTTCCACCTTGTCTACAATAAGAAGAGAGTGGCAGATTCAGACACATCCCATGGTTGTTTGCCATGGAAGATGACTTTTGCTCTCTCAGGTGCTTCATACCTGCCTACAACTTCTCCAGGTATCATTTGTGCATGGACATTTGAGGTTCTCATCTGGTGGAAGATCCCCAACTTTCCTGTATTGTAAGAACCCCTCTGTCCCTGCTCTTCTGTAAAATGATTGAGGGAACAGTGTATACTTGGGGCTAAAAACAGGTTTGATTTGGTGACGAATGATTCTGTGCGATGAATAATGGGATTGGGAACCTGCAATATTTACAAGAATATAGAGGTGAAATATAAGTATGAAAAAAGAAATCTAGGTATGCTTTGAAGCCCAGAAGGGTTTTGCCCTTGATTGGGATACTTAGCTTTGAATTATGTTCTGCAAAGATGTCTCAGATAATTTGATATACAATGGCATAGGACCTTGTACATTGGATGATTGAATTTAGAAGAGAACATCCAGTCAAAAAGGGATATTCAGTAGGTTTAGGAAGATAGTCGGTAGGTTTAGGAAGACGAGTGAGTATAGGATTTGGACCAAAAGTTCTTTAGCAATAGACTTTTGGTTATAGAGTGAATGTAAATGTCAGCACATATGAAGAGTCAGACACTATGTTGAACTGGGGAAAATATGTAGAAAAGCAGATATCAATGGAAACATTACGAAATCAGGCAAAGTATAAAGTGAGGGATAGAATTAGACATTTTCAACAGGGTTGAGTTTCAATATATAAATTAGGAAAAAACAAATATGTAGTCACCAATAGGAGTGACAATTGACAGCATTAGGCAACCTGGACATGGATGTTTTTAGAAATCCATGTTCACTTTCCATTTAGGCTTTGGTACAATCATAAGTGTGACCTTTCCATTTTTTGTCCAGAATATTACTGTGATAATGAGGTGACATGAGTATTTCTTTCACCATTTCTGGGAGCAATATATTGAAGATGTAAAATTAGAATCGGGGGTGCAAAGAGGTGTACCCTGTTTCTATGAACATAGAGAAAAACCACAAATAGACCATACTGTGAATAAATAATATGACTTTTTTGAACTTTAAATAATGAATTGAACTGATATCTGAAAAATAAAAGGAAATTGTATATTGATATACAATCATTCATTCCAACCAGTTATATCTAATGGAAATATTAGTGTTTTGGTTTATCATGAAGAGTGTGTGAGTTTTGCTTCAAAATGATTATGGAAATTCAAAATAATGTGTTTGGAAAGAAGTCTCATGAAAAGACCAGTCAAGAAACCCTGACAATACATGTGTTCTGAAGCAAGAAGTGATTAATGTTGAAACAAATGCCTATTAATTTGTGGACTTGGGGATCAAATGTATATCCTATGATGTGCAAAAACTGAAGAAACAATAATGTACCAGTGTCGAATACAAATGAATGACAAATTACATATCATGTCCCATAGGAGTCTACTTGCATTGATTTTAGACTGGGTCAGATACTGTAGAATAATGAGGATTTGTATGCACCCTTCACTGAAGTTAGCAGTCAGTACTAGGAAACAAATATGTATTTCAGGTGGATGAATATTTCTGATTATAATCTTCTGAAAAGTGGATTATAAATCAACATACATGAACATGAATGAATTTATAGACTGTGTACTAGACACATATATTTCATATTTTGAAAACTTTGGAGAGTATATCTATATCTATATTTATACACACACACACACACACACACACACACACACACACACAACACTCACAGACATTAAAAAGTACCAATATAAATGACAATCGAAATTCATCAGTAAATATATATCATCCACAGATTCAAAAATATTTATGTTACTGAACATGAGTTTATGTATAATGTTGTTCTTCTAGGACGCTCTCTTATAGGTTGAATTTTCATTTCCAACAGCATTTAGGAGGAGTGAACACTTCTCACAATTTGTATCTGCCAAGACATCCACCTTACAAAAATGTACGTGTGATACCTGGTAGGATTCTATATATGCATATAAATATACATGTGTGAATAGGCTACAGAAATTGGAAAAAAGTGTTCACATATTTGTTAAGTTTAAAAACACATGGAGAATATTTCAATTAAAATTTGACTAGATGTATAACTCCTACCTTATATAATGCAAATGTCAAGTCCAACTATAGAACATGTCTCCTCTGAAGTGCTTGTATTTCTATTGTGTTGGGTTAATTTTCCCCATTATATTAGGATGAATAGTCTGAGTCTACTAGGTATGGGTTAGTGTCAGGGATTCAGTACTTCGAATGAAAAATTGGAAAATGAATCCAATGTGTTTGTAAATATATGCTGCACAAATATCCTCCCGCTCTCATCCAAAACAATGCCTTGACATTACCTTCACCCCAAGTAAGACACAATTAGAGGAGAAGAGTTACACAATCAGTGAATACATATCTGGAATGGAAAATGCTCAGGAGTTCACAACCTTGGAAGTGGTTTAGGAGTTTCCAAAAGTAAGGGACATGGTAAACACTCCACAAACATGTAACTCTGCTGGCCTAAAAACTTTTTGAGAAACTGCCTCTGAGCTTCCGCACTTGAAATATATGTTGTTTTCATGAGATTTGGCTTCCTTTGTAGTGAGACCATCAAAGCTGGGTCTGCATCTATGTTACCTGGAGGACATGGTTTCTTATTTTCCAATGAACAAGATGAAGCAGTGCTGAATCCTCTCTTTATAGGTAAACTGAGGCCACTGGGGACTAAGTGTCTCCCCGTCTCCCCGTGTGGACTGTGAAGCCATTTGGTCCTCCTCCACTTTTTGTGGTTTTTAGGCTGCTGCACTGTGAGTTTGGTATTTGTTTCACGAAATACTAGCAGCTAATCTGGGACACAGTGCTGGAGGGAGTTCTGTCACGTGTGGTGGGTCAGGGTCTGCAAGAGAATGCACCAACTAGGCTTCTATCTCTCACAGCTTGCCCCATTGCCCCCTTGTCCATATCAACCTGATTCTTAATTTTCCTCTTAAAACTCTCCATATAACAAGATGCCTTTACATATAAGGGTCTGCTGGCAGCAACATGTCAGTTACAAGCCATTTGGAATCCAATGGTAGATCCACATGGCCCTACCACGGATGTTTTATCAAACACCTCCCCAGCACTGCTCTAGACCCACTACTCAGCAGGCTCCAACTTACTGGCATCTCTGTTCTACACCATTTTCATGAAACTCAGTAAATCAAGGCACTGTCTGGTATACTCATGATCAGCAATAGGACATCCAATGTTTCTCCAGTGCCACCTGGTCATAGGAATTTCAAAAATTTCATGGTATTTATCTAGCCATTTTTCAAGCATGAAGTTGGAGGCACTGTGGGTTTCAATTCATTCAGCAAAGATTAAATGGTGAGGAAGCTCATTTCAATGAAATCTCTGGAGAAATCTCACAGGCAAGGCTTTCCAAAGAATGGACAAAAGGTCACATTAGGCCAGGCCCATTGAGGTCTACAATGTGAGGTGCATGTGTGTTTTGACTCTCAACTATGGCTGCCATTTCTTTAAGAATAAAATCATGTGATATCCTTGCTGAGATTCCCAGGCCTCTGTGGAAATCTACCCGGGGCCTAGGTCTCAGTTTCCAAGAGCGACTTTCATGCGTGGCCTCTTAAAATCCCAACAAAATTCATAGCAATGCTTCTTTGAGTTCAGTTCCAAAACCCAGTGTTTAAGGGGAATCACACCAGAGTTCAAGCCCACGTGGAACCAGTCATTTTTTCCAATGCCACAAAAATGACCAACATTAAAACCAAAACACCCCCACATGGCCCTCACCTTATTCCATATAGTCAATCATCTTAAACTCTGGCTGGAGGTTTCCATGAGGGGTGCAGCCCAAGACAGTGTCCAAAATCAGCTCCTTTGCCCCTCATTTGCCTAAAGTCAGGGTAGCCTGGACACCGTTGCTGTGAACCAGGAGTGAACAAATAAGCCTGCCGTTAATACTTCTATGTTTCTACAATTTGAGGGCTACTGATTTTAGGTAACGATTCTTTAGGTGATTTAGAGTCATGCGAAAACACAAGCACCTCTGCAGGGCTATGAAGAACTCATTTGACTCACAGAATCCCTATTCATATTTGTTAGAGTGCAGGAACCTAACAGAGGAAGGCAAGAGTCTTCATCCACAATGAATGATATTTTTTGCCATTTTGGTTTTGGAACCTCACATGGGATCATTCTTAAGATCCATCAGGTGCTGAGAATCTAAGTCACAGCCACACACAGGACCCAGAGGCTGATAAAGACACATCCCTTTCCAAAGCAATTAAGCAAAGAACCACAGGTGAGGCCCATTCATTTCCATTTGAAAACTGTTTTCTTCAGGCTTCACAAAGGGGTGGCCTGAGGCAAAGACCTTCCTGACATTCAGTGCAACACAACAATAAGTAAGCAAAAAGCCCAAAGCAGTGTTTCTGCGCTAAGAATTTCCTGGTCACACTGATATCTGAGTTTTCTGAGATGCTCGCCATTCTCTTCAACTATCCTTTACATGGCCATGTCACAGAGCTTGGAGGTGGTACATATTTTGGACACAAATGCCTGAGCCCATTCTGGAGAGTGGCCAGAATTCAGGAAGAAAACAACAACTTAGAAAGATAGCAGGTGTTGCACATCGATAAGACAAGGTGCAGTCCATTCATATATTGGGCAGGATGAATTATAGGGAAGATTTATACTAGACAGGACACATCCATTAATGCATTCTCTTTTCTAATGTCTACAACAACGGACACAGTGGGATACACATAAACAGAAACCCTCGCCGTGTCAAATGACTTACTAGAAACTGTCTGCTCCAAACCAAACAAACCGCCTTTTCGATCTATTCTCAGAACATGAGACAAAACAACAAACACACACCCACTCCCACAAAGGCACCTCCTTCCCCCAAGTAGGTCTGTGACTATCCGGAGTGTCCTCTGACTGGTGGGCCATACTATGTTCCCCCGAAATGGCCTGTCTTCTCTCAGATCTTGTTTCCTTGACCAACTCTGTGAAGATGTCAGGAAAAAGTGGTTAGCCACTACCTGTTTTCTCAGGAAAGGTCCATCTTCAGAGCTCTCCTGGCATTTGGCCATCCTCACATCATTAGGTACCAAGAAAACTGACTCTGTCCTTGGTAAATCCAAACAAGTGAGCCCACTGGGCTTGGGACTGGGACTGCCTCTGGGTGCCTGGCTTCTTGGATACCAAGTTCAGAGAGTTCCATCACCAAGGAAATGAGGTATGTCACATTCTTTGGAACTGAATGAGGTCACTGCCTTGGCAACCACTTTGTCCTAACAGTTGCTTCCAAGGGTTACATAAGATGGAGGTTTCCCCTACTTCCTGTGACACTTTCATAAGGTAGAATGTATATCAACCATTGGCACCCGGGAACAGCTCTCCACTCAGGCCTGGATCGTTCCACCTTGTCTAAAATAAGAAGAGAGAGGCAGATTCAGACACATCCCTTCATCCTGACCAGGTTGTTTGCCATGGAAGTTGACTTTTGCTCTCTCAGGTGCTTCATACCTGCCTACAACTTCTCCAGGTATCATTTGTGCATGGACATTTGAGGTTCTCATCTGGTGGAAGATCCCCAACTTTCCTGTATTGTAAGAACCCCTCTGTCCCTGCTCTTCTGTAAAATGATTGAGGGAACAGTGTATACTTGGGGTTAAAAACAGGTTTGATTTGGTGACGAATGATTCTGTGCGATGAATAATGGGATTGGGAACCTGCAATATTTACAAGAATATAGAGGTGAAATATAAGTATGAAAAAAGAAATCTAGGTATGCTTTGAAGCCCAGAAGGGTTTTGCCCTTGATTGGGATACTTAGCTTTGAATTATGTTCTGCAAAGATGTCTCAGATAATTTGATATACAATGGCATAGGACCTTGTACATTGGATGATTGAATTTAGAAGAGAACATCCAGTCAAAAAGGGATATTCAGTAGGTTTAGGAAGATAGTCGGTAGGTTTAGGAAGACGAGTGAGTATAGGATTTGGACCAAAAGTTCTTTAGCAATAGACTTTTGGTTATAGAGTGAATGTAAATGTCAGCACATATGAAGAGTCAGACACTATGTTGAACTGGGGAAAATATGTAGAAAAGCAGATATCAATGGAAACATTACGAAATCAGGCAAAGTATAAAGTGAGGGATAGAATTAGACATTTTCAACAGTGTTGAGTTTCAATATATATTAGGAAAAAACAAATATGTAGTCACCAATAGGAGTGACAATTGACAGCATTAGGCAACCTGGACATGGATGTTTTTAGAAATCCATGTTCACTTTCCATTTAGGCTTTGGTACAATCATAAGTGTGACCTTTCCATTTTTTGTCCAGAATATTACTGTGATAATGAGGTGACATGAGTATTTCTTTCACCATTTCTGGGAGCAATATATTGAAGATTTAAAATTAGAATCGGGGGTACAAATAGGTGTACCCTGTTTCTATGAACATAGAGAAAAACCACAAATAGACCATACTGTGAATAAATAATATAACTTTTTTGAACTTTAAATAATGAATTGAACTGATATCTGAAAAATAAAAGGAAATTGTATATTGATATACAATCATTCATTCCAACCAGTTATATATCTAATGGAAATATTAGTGTTTTGGTTTATCATGAAGAGTGTGTGAGTTTTGCTTCAAAATGATTATGGAAATTCAAAATAATGTGTTTGGAAAGAAGTCTCATGAAAAGACCAGTCAAGAAACCCTGACAATACATGTGTTCTGAAGCAAGAAGTGATTAATGTTGAAACAAATGCCTATTAATTTGTGAACTTGGGGATCAAATGTATATCCTATGATGTGCAAAAACTGAAGAAATAATAATGTACCAGTGTCGAATACAAATGAATGACAAATTACATATCATGTCCCATAGGAGTCTACTTGCATTGATGTTAGACTGGGTCAGATACTGTAGAATAATGAGGATTTGTATGCACCCTTCACTGAAGTTAGCAGTCAGTACTAGGAAACAAATATGTATTTCAGGTGGATGAATATTTCTGATTATAATCTTGTGAAAAGTTGATTATAAATCAACATACATGCACATGAATGAATTTATAGAGTGTGTACTAGACACATATATTTCATATTTGGAAAACTTTGGAGAGTATATCTATATCTATATCTATACACACACACACACACACACACACACAACACTCCCAGACATTAAAAAGTACCAATATAAATGCCAATCAAAATTCATCAGTAAATATATATCATCCACAGATGCAAAAATATTTATGTTACTGAACATGAGTTTATGTATAATGTTGTTCTTCTAGGACGCTCTCTTATTGGGTGAATTTTCATTTCCAACAGCATTTAGGAGGAGTGAACACTTCTCACAATTTGTATCTGCCAAGACATCCACCTTACAAAAATGTACGTGTGATACCTGGTAGGATTCTATATATGCATATAATCATACATGTGTGAATAGGCTACAGAAATTGGAAACAAGTATTCACATATTTGTTAAGTTTAAAAACACATGGAGAATATTTCAATTAAAATTTGACTAGATGTATAACTCCTACCTTATATAATGCAAATGTCAAGTCCAACTATAGAACATGTCTCCTCTGAAGTGCTTGTATTTCTATTGTGTTTGGTTAATTTTCCCCATTATATTAGGATGAATAGTCTGAGTCTACTAGGTATGGGTTAGTGTCAGGGATTCAGTACTTCGAATGAAAAATTGGAAACTGAATCCAATGTGTATGTAAATATATGCTGCACAAATATCCTCCCGCTCTCATCCAAAACAATGCCTTGACATTACCTTCACCCCAAGTAAGACACAAATAGAGGAGAAGATTTACAAAATCAGTGAATACATATCTGGAATGGAAAATGCTCAGGAGTTCACAACCTTGGAGGTGGTTTAGGAGTTTCCAAAAGTAAGGGACATGGTAAACACTCCACAAACATGTAACTCTGCTGGCCTAAAAACTTTTTGAGAAACTGCCTCTGAGCTTCCGCACTTGAAATCTATGTTGTTTTCATGAGATTTGGCTTCCTTTGTAGTGAGACCATCAAAGCTGGGTCTGCATCTATGTGACCTGGAGGCCATGGTTTCTTATTTTCCAATGAACAAGATGAAGCAGTGCTGAATCCTCTCTTTATAGGTAAACTGAGGCCACTGGGGACGAAGTGTCTCCCCGTCTCCCCATGTGGACTGTGAAGCCATTTGGTCCTCCTCCACTTTTTGTGGTGTTTAGGCTGCTACACTGTGAGTTTGGTATTTGTTTCACGAAATACTAGCAGCTAAACTGGGACACAGTGCTGGAGGGAGTTCTGTCACGTGTGGTGGGTCAGGGTCTGCAAGAGAATGCACCAACTAGGCTTCTATCTCTCACAGCTTGCCCCATTGCCCCCTTGTCCATATCAACCTGATTCTTAATTTTCCTCTTAAAACTCTCCATATAACAAGATGCCTTTACATATAAGGGTCTGCTGGCAGCACCATGTCAGTTACAAGCCATTTGGAATCCAATGGTAGATGCACATGGTCCTACCAGGGATGTTTTATCAAACGCCTCCCCACCACTGCTCTAGACCCACTACTCAGCAGGCTCCAAATTACTGGCATCTCTGTTCTACACCATTTTCATGAAACTCAGTAAATCAAGGCACTGTCTGGTATACTCATGGTCAGCAACAGGACATCCAATGTTTCTCCAGTGCCACCTGGTCATAGGAATTTCAAAAATTTTATGGTATTTATCTTGCCATTTTTCAAGCATGAAGTTGGAGGCACTGTGGGTATCAATTCATTAGGCAAACATTAAATGGTGAGGAAGCTCATTTCAATGAAATATCTGGAGAACTGTCACAGGCAAGGCTTCCCAAAGAATGGACAAAACGTCACATTAGGCCAGGCCCATTGAGGTCAACAATGTGAGGTCCATGTGTGTTTTGACTCTCAATTATGGCTGCCATTTCTTTAAGAATAAAATCATGTGATATCCTTGCTGAGATTCCCAGGCCTCTGTGGAAATCTACCCGGGGCCTAGGTCTCAGTTTTCAAGAGCGACTTTCATGCGTGGCCTCTTAAAATCCCAACACAATTCATGGCAATGCTTCTCTGAGTTCAGTTCCAAAACCCAGTGTCTAAGGGGAATCACACCAGAGTTCAAGCACACGTGGACCCAGTAATTTTTTCCAATGCCACACAAATGACCAACATTAAAACCAAAACACTCCCACATGGCCCTCACCTTTTTCCATATAGTCAATCATCTTAACCTCTGGCTGGAGGTTTCCATGAGGGGTGCAGCCCAAGACAGTGTCCAAAATCAGCTCGATTGCCCCTCATTTGCCTAAAGTCAGGGTAGCCTGGACACCGTTGCTGTGAACCAGGAGTGAACAAATAAGCCTGCCATTAATACTTCTATGTTTCTCCAATTTGATCGCTACTGATTTTAGGTATCGATTCTTTAGGTGATTTAGAGTCATGGGAAAACACAAGCACCTCTGCAGGGCTTTGAAGAACTCATTTGACTCACAGAATCCCTATTCATATTTGTTGGAGTGCAGGAACCTAACAGAGGAAGGCAAGAGTCTTCATCCACAATGAATGATATTTTTTGCCATTTAGTTTTGGAAGCTCACATGGGATCATTCTTAAGATCCATCAGGTGCTGAGAATCTAAGTCACAGCCACACCCAGGTCCAAGAGGCTGATAAAGACACATCCCTTTCCAAACAATTAAGCAAAGAGCCACAGGTGAGGCCCATTCATTTCCATTTGAAAACTGTTTTCTTCAGGCTTCACAAAGGGGTGGCCTGATGCAAAGACCTTCCTGACATTCAGTGCAACACAACAATAAGTAAGCAAAAAGCCCAAGGAGGTGTTTCTGCACTGAGACTTTACTGGTCACACTGATATCTGAGTTTTCTGAGATGCTGGCCATTCTCTTCAACTATCCTTTACATGGCCATGTCACAGAGCTTGGAGGTGGTACATATTTTGAACACAAATCCCTGAGCCCATTCTGGAGAGTGGCCAGAATTCAGGAAGAAAACAACAACTTAGAAAGATAGCAGTTGTTGCACATCGATAAGACAAGCTGCAGTCCATTCATATATTGGGCAGGATGAATTATAGGGAAGATTTATACTAGACAGGACACATCCATTAATGCATTCTCTTTTCTAATGTCTACAACAACGGACACAGTGGGATACACATAAACAGAAACACTCGCCTTGTCAAATGACTTACTAGAGACTGTCTGTTCCAAACCAAACAAACCGCCTTTTCGGTCTATTCTCAGAACATGAGACAAAACAACAAACCCACACCCACTCCCACAAAGGCACCTCCTGCCCCCAAGTAGGTCTGTGACTATCCGGAGTGTCCTCTGACTGGTGGGCCATACTATGTTCCCCCGAAATGGCCTGTCTTCTCTCAGATCTTGTTTCCTTGACCAACTCTGTGAAGAAGTCAGGAAAAAGTGGTTAGCCACTACCTGTTTTCTCAGGAAAGGTCCATCTTCAGATCTCTCCTGGCATTTGGCCATCCTCACATCATTAGGTACCAAGAAAACTGACTCTGTCCTTGGTAAATCCAAACAAGTGAGCCCACTGGGCCTGGGACTGGGACTGCCTCTGCGTGCCTGGCTTCTTGGATACCAAGTTCAGAGAGTTCCATCACCAAGGAAATGAGGTATGTCACATTCTTTGGAACTGAATGAGGTCACTGCCTTGGCAACCACTTTGTCCTAACAGTTGCTTCCAAGGGTTACATAAGATGGAGGTTTCCCCTACTTCCTGTGACACTTTCATAAGGTAGAATGTATATCAACCATTGGCACCCGGGAACAGCTCTCCACTCAGGCCTGGATTGTTCCACCTTGTCTACAAAAAGAAGAGAGAGGCAGATTCAGACACATCCCTTCATCCTGACCAGGTTGTTTGCCATGGAAGTTGACTTTTGCTCTCTCAGGAGCTTCATACCTGCCTACAACTTCTCCATGTATCATTTGTGCATGGACATTTGAGGTTCTCATCTGGTGAAAGATCCCCAACTTTCCTGTATTGTAAGAACCCCTCTGTCCCTGCTCTTCTGTAAAATGTTTGAGGGAACAGTGTATACCTGGGGTTTAAAACAGGTTTGATTTGGTGATGAATGATTCTGTGCGATGAATAATGGGATTGGGAACCTGCAATATTTACAAGAATATAGAGGTGAAATATAAGTAGGAAAACAGAAATCTAGGTATGATTTGAAGCCCAGAGGGTTTTGCCCTTGATTGGGATACTTAGCTTTGAATTATGTTCTGCAAAGATGTCTCAGATAATTTGATATACAATGGCATAGGACCTTGTACATTGGATGATTGAATTTAGAAGAGAACATCCAGTCAAAAAGGGATATTCAGTAGGATTAGGAAGATATTCGGTAGGTTTAGGAAGACGAGTGAGTATAGGATTTGGACCAAAAGTTCTTTAGCAATAGACTTTCGGTTGTTGAGTGAATGTAAATGTCAGCACATATGAAGAGTCAGACACTATGTTGAACTGGGGAAAATATGTAGAAAAGCAGATATCAATGTAAACATTACGAAATCAGGCAAAGTATAAAGTGAGGGATAGAATTAGACATTTTCAACAGGGTTGAGTTTCAATATATAAATTAGGAAAAAACAAATATGTAGTCACCAATAGGATTGACAATTGACAGCATTAGGCAACATGGACATGGATGTTTTTGAAATCCATGTTCACTTTCCATTTAGGCTTTGGTACAATCATAAGTGTGACCTTTCCATTTTTTGTCCAGAATATTGCTGTGATAACGAGGTGACATGAGTATTTCTTTCACCATTTCTGGGAGCAATGTATTGAACATGTAAAATTAGAATCGGGGGTACAAATAGGTGTACCCTGTTTCTATGAACATAGAGAAAAACCACGAATAGACCATACTGTGAATAAATAATATAACTTTTTTGAACTTTAAATAATGAATTGAACTGATATCTGAAAAATAAAAGGAAATTGTATATTGATATACAATCATTCATTCCAACCAGTTATATATCTAATGGAAATATTAGTGTTTTGGTTTATCATGAAGAGTGTGTGAGTTTTGCTTCAAAATGATTATGGAAATTCAAAATAATGTGTTTGGAAAGAAGTCTCATGAAAAGACCAGTCAAGAAACCCTGACAATACATGTGTTCTGAAGCAAGAAGTGATTAATGTTGAAACAAATGCCTATTAATTTGTGAACTTGTGGATGAAATGTATATCCTATGATGTGCAAAAACTGAAGAAACAATAATGTACCAGTGTCGAATACAAATGAATGACAAATTACATATCATGTCCCATAGGAGTCTACTTGCATTGATGTTAGACTGGGTCAGATACTGTAGAATAATTAGGATTTGTATGCACCCTTCACTGAAGTTAGTAGTCAGTACTAGGAAACAAATACGTATTTCAGGTGGATGAATATTTCTGATTATAATCTTGTGAAAAGTTGATTATAAATCCACATACATGAACATGAATGAATTTAGAGAGTGTATACTAGACACATATATTTCATATTTGGAAAACTTTGGAGAGTATATCTATATCTATATCTATACACACACACACACACACACACACACACACACACACACAACACTCACAGACATTAAAAAGTACCAATATAAATGCCAATCGAAATTCATCAGTAAATATATATCATCCACAGATGCTTCTTCCGGACCCAGTCTCCTCTCCAAACACTCCTCCCTTAACACCTGTTAGTCTAGTCTATTATAATACCCCAGAGGAAAAAGGGACTCTTGCCGCAAAATGGGAAGGCCCCTATCCTGTCATTCTCTTTACCCTTACCGCCGCCAAACTCTCCTTACCAGACAACTGTCTCACTCCCTGGATTCACATGTCTAGGTTGAAGCCACATCACCAGGAGGCCCCACCTGCTGAAGACAGGGCCACCCCAGAGGAACTCCAAGAATCACCTACTGAACCTCCCCTTTACTCCTGCTCTCCACACCCATCTCACCCATTTTAGTTGTGGCTCACACCGTTTTCCTTGCAGCCCAATTCCTCTTAAAGAAGGCACAATGAGCTCTCCCAACACCCTAGTCTTCTCTAACTGCTTGTTTTTTGTGCTCTGCTTATTTTCTGTGCTCTGTCAGGACTGGTCTTTACCCTCCTCACCTACCATGCATTTATTCACTTTTCGGGAACGATACTCAGAACATGGCATGCAGAAGGTCTGCGCAGTGGATGCAACTACTTGCTTCATCCACAACTGCACCTCTATTTCCCTAAAATTGTCACCTTCAAGGACCTTCGTCCCTGGTAGCTGGAACTGGCCTTTCATTTGCTTCCTTTTTGATCAAACAAAAGACTATTGTCATTGGTGGCCTGAGATATATAATGGGTGCCCCTATTGGTCATGCATGTTCCATGATGAACGTGGTAGCTATTCTTACCACTCATTTGGTTACCCTGAAGGGTGGACTTCTAGTTACATAAAGTGGCATAAAGGCTCTTCATCCAGTAACAATGGATGGTATACTTTAGATAAACCTGACCCCAAGGCCAAACGATGGGGCTATGTTGAGTTTGCTGTCTATGCTCGGACAACCTCAGTCAGACCCACAGGGTGGATGACTATTGGCCGCACCCTGATTACGCAACCTAAGGCAAACATCCAGGTAGTCGAACACATTAAGGACTCAGAATCAAAACTTTGAGATCATATCCATAGCTCATCCAAAGAGGATTCAGAGCCTTCAACCCTCTCTGGTCCCCCTCCCACATGGCTCAATTTGCTACACCAAACTTTTTGATTATTAAACTCCACCCCTCTTTCTGTGCCTACTTCTCAGTGCTTTCTCTGTGCTTCACTTAGTCGTCCACTTCTAGCAGCAGTCCCATTAGCGGCAGGAAATATTCCAGCAAAACCCTACAATTTCTCTAAAAAGGACAACCCCTACATGTGACACGTATCCCACTGTGGGAAAGTTATTCCACCAATACTTTATTTCCTTTCATCTGTTTCCACCTGCCAATAATGAATCCTTTACCCATTTGTTCCTTGAGCTACAGCACCCCATAGAGCCCTGTGTTTATGCAACCTGGACATTTCCTCTGGTGTAATGGTTCTTTAAGTACCTCAACCATCAATGTCTCTGGCGCCTGTTTCTTGGTTACTGTAGTTCCTCAGCTATCTTTGTATACTCCCACCGAATTCTGACAGTTGGCCCTACCTTCCCGCACCCGTAGGGTAGTCTTTCTGCCGGTTCTGGTAGGCCTCATTTTAACAACCTCAGTGACAGGTCTCGGACTCTCTGGTGGAGCTATAGGTCATGCTCTATGGGATCCAATGACCTTCAACAAAAACTGCAGGAAACACTCAATACCATGGCTGAGTCTCTGGGTTCCTTGCAGCGGCAGGTTACTTCATTGGCACAAGTGGCTTTACAGAACCAAAGGGCAATTGATCTTCTCACTGCAGAAAAAGGGGTTACATGCCTATTCCTCAGAGAGGAATTATGCTATTATGTTAATGAATCTGGGCTAATAAAAAAAATGTTGTTAAATTGCAGGAATTATCGACCCAATTGCTCAAACCTACCTCCTCCAATCCCATAACAGGGTTCTTCCAATCCTCTCTTGCCATGTACTTACTACATATCTTGGGTCCCCTTATTTGGATGCTCCTTTTTTGTGCTCTCTTGCCCTGCATAATGAAGTGCCTTCAAACCCAACTGCATAAAATTCCTAATCAAACTTTCAACCATCTTTTGCTTAGTCACTACCAGCCTCTGATGACCGATGAATCCCCAACATCTCCAAGAGAACAGTTCACTCAGTGATGAAGCTCACTACCAGGCACGATGGAATGCAACGGGTATTAGACAGCGGGAGACAACGAGCTCGGAGAACCTCTTAATCTGCCATCCTGGATTCATAGTCTTTACCACCTTCTAAGCTTTCTCATGGTTCTTGGCCTCTTCTATGTCAGTCCCCCCACATGGAACTTCTGCCAAAAATTGACATTTGCTTTAATTTTTATCTTCATTCTGTTTTTATTTGCTCTGATCTTCTTCAGGTGCTGGCGACACCATGTCCAGGCAACGCTTCCAGTATTTCCTTGAGTCTCTGTTACAGGACCAGTGGCTGATACCAACAATCTCTTCCATCCAGGACTGGTTCCATGCCATCGACATCTTTGGCTTCAGGGAACATTCATTGACTTCACCCCTATGAAAATAGCTGTCTATAGCCACTGGGTTTTATTTCTGGCTGCCATGATATCCCCATACCTGCCCCCTGAGCATTCCTCCACTTCTCTTTCTAGGCCCCACACCACCCCCACACAGCAGGAAGCAGCCAAATCTGACAAACGACACCCCACTTTCTAAGAAAACAAAAAGGGTGGAATGTTGGGAAAAGAATAAATGGCAGCCATACCGCAGAGAAAAACCCCAACATGGCGCCTAAGGACTTCTTCTTCCTACCTTCTTCATTTCTGCAGTGGCACAAAAAGTTCCCGCAATGTGAACTCTCCCGCCAGCGCCAATTTCAAATCTCGCTTGTGGGGAACCTTAGCCCCAATGAGAACTAATTCCTGGGCTCTGGAGCTGATATTTGAAAGAACTTGTCAATAAACGGGTTGCTGCAATTTATGTAAGCCATACCATCTCCCCCTTAGTTCTATATAAGCACACAGCTTTTAGCAATAAATTTGGAATTCTCCCGGTGAAGTGTCATTGCGTGGGGAATTATTTCACTCATGTTCAGCAACAGGATATCCAAAGGTTCTCCAGTGCCACCTGGTAATGGGAATTTCAGAAATTTGATAGTATTTATTTAACCATTTTTGAAGGATGAAGTTGGAGTCACTGTGCGTTTCAATTAATGCAGGAACCATTATGTGGTGAGGAAGCTCATTTAAATGAAATCTCTGGAGAAATCTCACAGGCAAGGCTTCCCAAAAAGTGGCCAAAAGGTCACATGAAGCCAGGATCATTGAGGTCTACAATATGAGTTACATTTGTGTTTAGACTCTCAATTATGGCTGCCAAGTCTTTCAAAATAAAATCATGTGATATCCTGGCTGAGATTCTCACTGCACTGTGGAAAGACACCCTGGCCCTCGATCTCAGTTTTCAAGGGCGCATCTCATGCGTGGCCTCCTAAAATCCCAACACATTTCATGGCAATACTTCTTTGAGGTAAATTCCAGAACTCAGTCTCTAAGAGGAATCATGCCAGAATTCAAGCCCAGGTGGATCCAGTTATCTCTTCCAACCGCCAAACAAATGACCACAATTAAAACCAAACACTCCCACATGGCCCTCATCTTCTTCCATATAGACACTTATCATAACCTCTGGCTGGAGTTTTTCATGAGGGGTGCAGCCCAAGACAGTGTCAAAAATAAGCTCCCTTGCCCCTCATTTGCCTAAAGTCAAGGTGGCCTGGACACCCATCCGGTGAACCAGGAGTGATCAGATAGGCCAGCTGTTAATACTGCTCTGCATCTCCAATTTGAGGCCTACTGACTGTCAGGTATAGATTCTTTATATGATTTGGAGCCATGAGAAAACCCAAAAACCTATGGGTTAGCCTCTGCAGGGCTGTGCATAACTCATTTGAACCAAAGGATCCGTATTCTCACTTGATGGTGGTCAGGAACCTTACAAATGAATGCGAGAGACTTCATTCACAATAATTGCTCTTTTGGCCATTTTGGTTTTGGATGCACACATGGGATCTCTCTTTACATCCATCAGGTGCTGAGAATCTAAGACACAACCTCACACAGGGCCAAGAGGCTGATTCAGACACATCCCTTTCCAAAGCAATTAAGCAAAGAGCCACAGGTGATGCCTATTTATTTCCATTTGAAAACTGTTTTCTTCAGGCTTCACAAAGGGGTGGCCTGAGGCAAAGACCTTCCTGACATTCAGGGAAACAGAACAATTGATAAGCAAAAGGCCGAAAGCATGGTTTCTCCACTGAGACTTTCTTGGTCACACTGATATCTGAGTTTTCTGAGATGCTCGCCGTTCCCTTCAGCTATCCAGGACATGGCAATGTCACAGAGCTTGGAGGTGGTACATATTTTGGACACAAAACCATGAGACTATTCTGGAGAGTGGTGAGAATTCTGGAAGAAACAGGAACTTAGGAAGGTAGCAGGTGTTGCCCATGGATAAGGCAAGCTGCAGTCCATTCATAAATTGGGCAGGATGAATGCCGGGAATCTTTCTACTATACAGGACATATCAATTGTTGCATTCTATTTTCTAATGTCTACAACCACGGACACAGTGGGATACACAGAAATAGAAACACTTGCCTTGTCCAACGACTTACTAGAAGAAGACCACTCCAAATCAAACAAACCATCTTTCCTACCTATTCTCAGATCATGAGACAAAACCACAAAATCACACCCACCCCACAAAGACACCTCCTTCCCCCATGTAACTCTGTGACTATCCGGAGTTTCCTCTGAGTGGTGGGCCATACTGTGTTCCCCCAAAATGGCCCTTCCTATCTCAGATCTGGTCTCCTTGGCCAACTCTGTGAAGTTGTCAGGAGCCTGCGGTGAACCACTACCTACTTTCTCAGGAAAGGCCCCTATTCAGAGCTCTCCTGGTATTTTTCCATCCTCACATATGTTGGTACCAAGAAAGACTGACACTCTCCTTGGTAAATTCAAACAAGTGAGCCTACTGGGTCTGGGAATGGACTGGCTCCGGGTGCCTGGCTTCCTGGATCCCAAGTTAAGAGAGTTCCATCACCAAGGAAGTGAGGTAGATCACTTCTTCAGGAACTCAATGAGGTCATTGCCTTGACAACCACTTTGTCCTAACAGTTGCTTTCAAGAGTCCCATGAGATGGAGGCTGCCCCTACTTCCTGTGACACTTTCACAAGTTAGAATGGTATATAAACCATGGGCACACGGGAACAGCTCTCCACCTAGGACTGGTTTGGTCCATCTTCTCTACATTAAGAAGAGAGAGGCTGATTCATACACATCCCTTCATGCTGACAAGGTTGTTTGCCATAGAACATGACTTTTCTCTCTCAGGTCTTTCGTAGCTGCCTACATCTTCTCAAGGGATCATTTCTGCATGGACCTTTGATGTTCTCAACAGGTGGAACATGCCCTACATTCCTGTATTTTAAGAGCAACCCTGTCCCTGCTGTTCTGTAAAGTTCGATTGAGAGAACAGTGTATGGTTTGGGTTAGTAACATGTTCAATTTGGGGTTAGGAATCCTTCTGCATGACGAATAATGGTTTTGGGAAACTATGATATTTACAAGAATATATAGGTGAAATATAAGTATAAAAACAGAAATCTAGGGAAGATATGAAGTCCAGAAGGGCATTGGGCCCTTAATTGGTACACTTAGCTTTGAATTATTTTCTGCAAAAATGTCTCAGATAAATCTATATACAATGGCATAGGAGCTTGTACCTTGGATGATTGAATGTCGAATAGAACACCCACTCAAAAAGGGATTGTCGGTAGGATTAGAAAGATAGTCAGTAGGTTTACAAAGAAGAGTGAGAATAGGATTTAGACCAAAAGTTCTTAAGCAATAGGGTTTCAGGTAGACAGTGAATGTAAATGTCAGCACAAGTGAAGAGTCAGTCACAATGATGAACAGGGGAAAATATGTAGGAAAATAGATATAAATAGAGACATTACTAAATCAGGCAAAGTATAAAGTGAGTGATAGGATTAGACATTTTCAACAGGCTTGAGGTTGAATATATAATCTTAGGAAGAAACAAAAATGTAGTCACCAATAAGATTGACATTTGAGAGCATTAGGCCACCTGGACATGGAAGGTTTTAGTAATCCATGCTCACTTTCCATTTAGGCTTTGGTACAACCTTAAGGGTGACCTTTGATTTTTTTGTCCAGAATATTACTGTGATAAAATGTATATATAGATCAGGTGACATGAGTATTTCTTCCACCATTTTTTGAGGAATATTTTGAAAACGTATAAATTAGTATTGAGGGTAAAAATAGGTGTACCCTGTGACTATGAATATAGAGATAATGCATGAATAGACCATACAGTTAATAAATAATATAACTGGTTCCACTTTAAATAATGTATTGAATTGATATCTGAAAATACATAAGAAATCATATATTGATATATAATCATTCATAACAACTAGTTATACGTCTAATTGTAATCCTAGGGTTATGGTTTATCATGAAGAGTGTGTGAGTTTTGCTTCAAAAGTGATTATGGAAATCAAAAATAATGTGTTTGGAAAGAAGTCTCATGAAAAGACCAGTTTGAAACATGGCGGAACACGTGTTTTCTGAAGCAGAAAGTGATTGAAAGTGAAATAAATGCCTATAAATTTGTGAACTTGTGGATGAAATATATATCCAATAATGTGCATAAACTGAAGAAATAGTAATGTACTAGTTTTGAATAAAAATGAACTTCAAAACACTTATCATGTCCCATAGGAATCTACTTGCATTGATGTGAAAATGGATCAGTTACTGTAGAAATATTAGGATTTATATGCACCATTCACTGAAGTTAGTTTTCAATACTAGGAAAAAAATACGTATATCAGGTGAATGAATATTTCTGAGAATAATCTTGTGAAAAGTTGATTATAAATCCATATACATAATCATGAATGAATTTAGGGAGTGTATAATAAGACACATATATTAAATATTTTGAAATATCTGGAGAGAATATATATATATATATATATATATATATATATATATATATATATCCACACACAGATTTTAAAAATTAGCAATATATATGCCAATCGAATTACACCGTGAAATATGTATCATCCACAGATCCAAAAATATTCATTTTACTGGATATGGATTTATGTATAACTTTTTTCAACTAGGAAGCTCACCCATAGGTTGAATTTTCAGGTCAAACAGCGTTTAAGAGGAGTGATCTCTTCTCACACTTTGTATCTACCAAGTCATGTAACTCACAAGAATGTACGTGTGATACCAGGTAGGATTCTATATGTGCATATAAAAATACATGTGCTGAATAGAATACAGAGAAAGGGAGACAGGAATTCACATATTTGTTAACTTTAAAAGCACATGGAAAACTATTTCAACAAAAAATTGACTAGATTTATAACTCCTACCCTATATAATGCAAAAGGCAAGTCCAAGTATACAACATGCCTCCTCTGAACTGCTTGTATTTCTATTCTGTTTCCATTATTTTTCTCCATCATATTAGGATTAGTATTCAGAATCTAGCAGAGCATGTGTTAGTGTCAGGGATTCAGTATTTCAAATGTAAAATAGAAAAATGAATCCAATGTGTATGCAAATATGTGCTAAACAAAATCTTCCCACTCTCATCCAGAACAATTCCTTGATATTTTTTTCGCCCAAAGTAAGACACAATTAGAGGAGAAGAGTAATAAAATCTGTGAATAATATGCTCAGGAGTTTACAACCTTGGAAGTGGTAGAGGAGTTTCCCTAGTATGGGACAGGGTAAACACTCCATAAACATGGAGCTCTGCTGGCCTAAATACTTCTTGAGAAACTGCCTCTGAGTTTGGGCATTTGAAATATATGTTGTTGTCAGGAGCTTTAGCTTCTTTTTAGTGAGACTATCAAAGCTGTGTCTGCATCTATGTGACCTGGAGGACATGGTTTCTTATTTTCCAATGAACATGAGGCAGCAGTGCTGAATTCTCTCTTTGTAAGTAAACTGTGGCCACTGGGGGCTAAGGGTATTCCCATGTGGACTGGGAAGCCATTTGGTCATCCTCCACTTTTCGTGGTGTTTCCTGCTGCTGCACTGGGACTTTGGCATTTGCTTCATGAAATAAAAGAAGTTCAACTGGGACACAGTTCTGGAGGCAATTCTTTCATGTGTGGTTGGTCAGGGTCTGCAGGAGAATGCACCAACCAGGTTTCTATCCCACATAGCTTGGCCCCATGTCCATAGTAACCTGATTCTAAACATTGCCCGGAAACATCTCCATATAACCAGAAGCCTTTACATGGAAGGGTTTGCTGGCTTCACCATGTAAGTCACAAGCCATTTGGGATCCAATGGCAGATCCACATGGCCCCACCACAAATTTTTTATCACACACCTGCCTACCACTGCTCTAGGCCCACTACTCAGCAGGTTCCAACATATTGGCATCTCTGTTTTACACCATTTTCATGAAACCCACTCAATCAAGGCACTGTCTTGCATATTTACGATCAGCAACAGGACATCCAAAGTTTCTCCAGTGCCACCTGGTCATGGGAATTTCAAAAATTTCATGGTATTTATCTAGGCATTTTTCAAGGATGACGTTGCAGGCACTGTGGGTTTCAATTCATTCAGGAACCTTTAAATGGTGAGGAAGCTCATTTCAATGAATGCTCTGTAGAACTCTCACAGGCAAGTCTTCCCAAAGAGTGGCCAAAATGTCACATGAAGCCAGGCCTATTGAGGTCTACAATGTGACGTCCATGGGTGTGGTGACTCTCAACAATGGCTGACAAGTCTTTCAGAATTAAATCATGTGATCTTCTGGCTGAGATACCCAGGGCTCTGTGGAAAGCCACCCTGGGCCTAGATCTCAGTTTCCAAGCGTGATTCTCATGGGTGGACTCCTAAAATCCCAACAAAATTCATGGCAATACTTCTCTGAATTCAGTCTCTAAGGGGAATCACACCAGAGTTCAAGCCCAGGTGGTCCCAGTCATGTCTTCCAACCGGACACAAATGACCAAAATTAAAACCAAAACCCTCCCATATGGCCCTCATCTTCTTCCATATAGACTCTAATCACAACCTCTGGCTGAAGGTTTCCATGAGTGGCGGAGTCCAAGAGAGTGTCCAAAATAACTCCCTTGCCCCTCATTGGCGTAAATTCAGGGTGGTCTGGACACCCTTCATGTGAAACAGGAGTGATCAAATATGCTAGACGTTAATACTTCTATGCTTCTCCAATTTGTGGAAAACTGAGTGTCAGGTATATATTTTTATGTGATTTGCAGTCATGAGAAAACACAAGCTCCTCTGCAGGTCTTTGAAGAACCCATTTGACCCAAAGGATCCCTATTCTCACTTGATGGAGTTCAAGAACTTTAAAGAGGAAGGGGACAGACTTCATCCACAAGGACTGCTTTTTGGCCATTTTGGTTTTGGATGCACACATGGGATCTCTCTTTACATCCACCACGTGCTGAGTATCTAAGCCACAACCTCACACAGGGCCAAGAGGCTGATTCAGACACATCCCTTTTCAAAGCAATTAAGCAAAGAGCCACAGGTGATCCATATTCATTTCCATTTGAAAACTGTTTTCTTCAGGCTTCACAAAGGGGTGGCATGAGGCAAAGACCTTCCTGACATTCAGGGCAACAGAACATTAGGTTAGCAAACGGCCAAAAGCAGTGTTTCTCCACTGAGACTTTCCTGGTCACACTGATATCTGAATTTTCTGAGACGCTCGCCATTCCCTTCAGCTATCCAGTACATGGCCATGTCACAGAGCTTGGAGGTGGTACATAACTTGGTCACAAAATCATGAGCCTATTCTGGAGAGTGGCCAGAATTCAGGAAGAAAACAGGAACTTAGGAAGATAGCAGGTGTTACCCATCCATAAGGCAAGCCGCATTCCTTTCATACATTGGGCAGAAAGAATTCTGGTAAGCTTTCTACTAGCCTGGACACATCCTTTGATGCATTGCATTCTCTTTTCTAATGTCTACAACCATGGACACAGTGGGATACACAGACATAAAAACACTCGCCTTGTCAAATCACTTGTTAGAAATCGTCCACTCCAAACCAAACAAACTGCCTTTCCTACCTATTCTCAGAACATGAGACAAAATCACAAACACACACTCACACCCACAAATTCACCTCCTTTCCCAAAGTAGGTCTCTGACTATCGGGTGTGACCTCTGACTGGTGGGCCGTACTATGTTCCCATCAAATGGCCTGTTCTGTCTCAGATCTGGTTTCCTTGGCCAACTCTGTGAAGTTGTCAGGAGACAACGGTGAGCCACTTCCTGCTTACTCAGGAAAGGCCACTCTTCAGAGCTTTCCTGGCATTTGGCCATCCTCACATCAGTAGATACCAAGAAAGACTGACTCTGTCTTTGGTAAATCAAAAGAAGTGAGACCACTGGGACTGGGCCTGGGACTAGATTTGTGTGCCTGGATGCCTGTATCCCATGTTCAGAGAGTTCCATCACCAAGAATGTGAGGTGAGGTCACTTCCTTCAGGAACTGAATGAGGTCAATGCCTTGGCAAGCACGTTGTCCTAACATTTGCTTCCAAAGGTCCCATGAAATGGAGGCTGTCCCTAATTCCTTTGACACTTTCACAAGTTAGAATGGTATATCAAACATTGGTAACCAGGAACAGCTCTCCACAGAGGCCTCGTTTGGTCCTTCTTCTCTACATAAAGAAGAGAGAGGCTGATTCAGACACATCCCTTCATGCTGACCAGGTTGTTTGCAATGAAAGATGACTTTTGCTCTCTCAGTTCCTTCATAGGTGTCTACAACTTCTCTAGGGATCATTTGCGCATAGACCTTTGAGTTTCTCAGCAGTTGGAAGATCCCCTAAATTCCTGTATTTTAAGACCAACTCTGTCCTTGCTCTTCTCTAAAGTTAGATTGAGGGAACAGTGTATGGTTAGGGTTAATAACAGGTTTGATTTGGAATAGAAATCATTCTGCTGGATGAATAATGGTATTGGGAACCTGCGATATTTTCAAGAATATATAGGTAAAATATATGAATCTGAAAACAAAAATCTAGGTAAGATTTGAAGCCCAGAAGGGCATTTTGCTTTTGATTGGGTATTAAGCATAGGACCTTGTAACTTGGATGATTGATTTTCAAAGAGAACTTCCAGTCAAAATGGATAGTCAGTAGTATTAGGAAGATAGTCGGTATGTTTCTAAAGGAGAGTGAGTATAGGATTTGGACCAAAAGTTCTTTAGCTATAGGGTTTCGGGTATTGAGTGAATGTAAATGTCAGCACATGTGAAGAATTAATCACAATGATGAACTGGGGAAAATATGTAGGAATGCAGATATCAATAGAGACTTTAGGAAATCTGGCAAAGTATAGTCGGTAGTGAAATGTTAATAAAATAGATTCTTGTCACCTCCTGTTTTACTGTATGCTTAATAAAACACTGTTGAAATCTTGAGAAGTGATTTCTAATCTTTTTCCCAGAATGTGCTGTCCCCAACTGCCAAACTTCAGAATGTACTCCCTCACCCAGTTGCACGCAAACTGCTCACCCGCCCAGGCCCATCAATAAACTTTCCTCCCTGCCCTCTTCAAAGAAAGTATATAAGCTCTGCTTAAGCTGTTCTCAGGGTTCTCTGCTCTATTCAAATGAGCTCTGAGCCCCAGCATGCTGGACCCCCAATAAACCCTTTGTTTTTGCATGAGAGAGTCTCTTGGTGGTCTCTTCCCCCAATGCTCTTCCGATATTTATATATGGAGGTTCCACCGAAATCCAGCAGTGGTGAACGAGAGACCCCAATGGGCTACTCTCAGGGTAAGTAAGGCACCTCTTTCTGGTTTCAGGTTTCAGGTTAGGGCTTGGCAAAATGGCTGTCGATGAAGTGTGTGAGCTCTCTTTGATGGTGGCTGGCAGACGTGTCACAGAGCCACAAACCAAGTCCCTGGGGGACGCCACAGAGGACTCGGGATTCAAGGAATAATAGTCTCCTCGACTCAGTGATACTTTGTTTCAGATTCGGTATTGCCAGCCCATCGGGTTTTGCCACCTGCTCAGTCTTGGTCTCAGTGTTGGACGTCCATTGCCTGTCTTTATTGTTTTCTCTTGTCTGTGTCCTGTGTCGTTGCTTTTACTGTTTGTGTATCTTTCATTATGGGACAGATCACTTCAATGCCTCTGTCCCTGACCCTTGATCTATGGACCAAAGTCCGCTTAAGGGCTCAGAATGTTTCTTTTTTAGTAAAACGCTGTACCTGGCAGACTCTGTGTGCCACAGAATGGCCCACCTTTGGATTCGGATGGCCCCTAGAAGGATCTTTCTACTTCCCACTAATTTAAAAAGACAGAGATATTGTCTTACAGCCAGGGCCACATAGCCATACTGATAAACAGGAATATACCTTAACTTGGCAGGACCTCTGCAAATCTCCTCCTCCGTGGGTGAAGCCTTTCCTTGCTGTGTCCCCGTTCCTACTCCTTCCCCCACGATCTCTCAACCCCTCTGCTCCTCCTCCTCCTCCACCCTCTGTTCTCCCTGAGTCACAAGATTTGACTCTACTGGACTCTCGTCCCCCTCCTTATCTTCTACCCTTGTCCCACAACCCCCAACACCCTCTAAGTGATTCTCCAGCTGCTGACTCAGCCGCTCTGCAATTGGAGGACGCTAAGCCAGCCCAGAGCCCTCCAGATAACTCCCCTGCATCACACACAGCCCCTCCTCCCCTGGAGGAAGCTGGAGTTGCTAAAGGAACTCGCCGGTGGCAAATGATTGAAAACCCTGGAACTCCCGTGTTGCTTCCCTCCATCCCTAAGGACCAATGATTGACGATGGCCATAGGGAAAAAATGCAAGCCTACCAGTATTGGCCTTCTCCTCTTCAGACCTATATAAATGGAAAAATAACAATCCCCCTTTTACCGAGGACCCAACCTGGCTCTCAGGTCTGGTGAAGTCATTGATGTTTTCACACCAACCTTCTTGAGATGACTGCCAACAACTCCTAGGGACTCTCTTCATGACAGAGGAACAAAAGAGAATCCTCCTGGATGCTAGAAAAAAGTATCCTCGGACCAAATGCGTGACAGACAAAACTTCCCAATATATTCAAAGCCGGCTTTCTCTTGAAACGACCCAACTGGGACCCCAACACCTTTGAAGGTAGGGAGCATCTGTCCACTTATCGCCGGGCTCTAATAGTGGGTATCTTAGTGGCCGCTAGGTGACCAACTAATTTGGCCAAGGTAAGAGAGATTATTTAAGGGCCTGATGAATCTCCCTCTATGTTCTTAGAGATAATTATGTAGGCATATAAGAGACATATTCCTTTCGATCCTCAGGCAGAGGATCAAAAGGCATCTGTCACAATGGCCTTTATTGGGAAAGCTGCCCTGGATATTAAAAGAAAGTTACAATGCTTAGATGGATTACAAGATATGACTTTGAGGGATTTATTCAGAGAACCCGAGAAGGTATACTTTAAGAGAGAAACTGAGGAAGAGAAGGGAGCTGAGTGAGGATAAAAGAAACAAAAGACAGACTAAGGCATTGACTAAGGTCCTGGTCACAACAAGAAATAGGCCAGAAATTAAGAAACAGAGAGACAGGAAGGGATACCTGGGCACACACTAGAGGCCACCCCTGGCCTCAGATCAATGTGCCTACTCTAAAGAAAAAGGACACTGGGCCAAAGAGTGCCCTAGAAAGAGACAGCCATGCCAGCCAGATATTCTGACTCTGGAGGAATACTAAGAAAGTCCGGGCTCAGATCCTCTCCCTGACCTCAAGGTAACTTTTGAAGTGGAGGGGAACACAATAAACTTTGAAGTAGATGCAGGGTGAATATACTCAGCCCGTAAGGCCCATTGGGCCCTCTACTGAATAAAAGGTTTCTAATTCAAGAGTCTAACAGAAGTAAATATCGGGCTTTGACAACTACGAGGACCATGGACCAGGGAAAAGGAAAAATCCATCACTCCTTCCTAGTAATCCCAGAATGCCTGGCCCCATTGATGGGCAGAGTTCTGCTCACCAAGCTCTGGGCCAAAATAACTTTTAACCCTGAAGGCCCTCAAGTGGAATTTTTTAATTCTTCAGTAACTACTCCTATAATCATGGCTCTAACTATGTCAGTAGCAAATGTTCATCAACTCACTCACCTTTGTTCAAAGAAACTGCATTCATTCGTGAAGGATCAAGAACACAGTTTTCCACTAACCTACTCACAGCAAAAGGAAATAACTGAATGGGTAACAAAAGCCTGTCAGGTCCATTAATTGGTTAAAGCTTACACTTCCAAGCTTCCTGCAGGAAAGCACCTATGAGGAACCAGACGAGGACAATTCTGGGAAGTGGACTTTACTGAAATTAAGCCAGTAAGGTATGGACTTAAATAACTCCTAGTCTTTGAACATACATTTTCAGGATGTATTGAAGCCTTCCCCACACACACAAAAAAAAGAAATAAAAAAGAAGAAAAAAGAAACATTGCAAATGGTTGTAAAGAAGATCCTGGAAGATATTTATTCTCCCCTTGACGACCAGTAGTCTTAACCGTAATCAGCCCCTTAAGCTGCGATGGCTGATCACAAATCCTACTGGACACGAAGTATGGCCTATCTCGAATACAGCCCCCTTACGAACCTGGTGGCCATCTCTCCACCCAGTCATTTGTCAGCTGGCTATAGGTCTTTCCTATTGGGATATCCCTGATTAACAGGATCCCACTAAAATTCCATTAAATCCCTTCCGTACCATAGATAATGGAAACAAACATTATAGATGTAGGGACACGTGAGCCAGATGCAGGTTGGCTAGCCTAGATTACTATGTTTGCCCGGCAGACTATCAAAGCCACAAACAGTCACGGCTGTGGGGGGGGGAGAGCAGACTTCTATTGTAAGTCATGGGGATGTGAGCATACAGGGACTGTCAGATGGAACCCAAACTCCTCATCAAATTCTGTACACAGCATTGGCCATATTACGAATTAGATAACCAAAACCGATGGCCCCCAGAGGGGTCTCTAGATCCTCAAATTCTGTGTGACCTTTTTAACTTCTGCAAGTGCTCAAAAGGGTGAATGGAGATTCCGCTATGTGGAGGCCTTCTCTCTCCTTTGCTCACATCCTGAACTATGCTTCTCCAATAGATGCTCACCCTCAGCCTTGTGCTCCAGACTCTCTGCTGTCACTCCCACCTCAGCAACTTGATTTCTCCCCTCCAATATCTAGATCAAAAACCCAAATCTCGACTGGTTCTCAGACCATTGCTCCTTTGCTGAGGTTGCAGGTACTGAGGTACCACTCCATTCACTCACTCCTCTCCTCTCCTGTCAGTGCCCGCACCGGGTCCCACCCAGTCCTCTTACCACCTAATGCAAAGCTCAAACCCGCTGAGAAGAATCCTCAGACCCTAATACAAGATGTAATGAAAATGGCCTTTAATGTTGCTTTGTCATCACTAAAAACAGGTTACTAAGAATTTAAAGTCCCTCACAGGCTTTTTGGAATCTCACTCCCGTCTCCCCCTCTGTTCTATCTGTTCTATTGCTCAAGTTTTTGTTGCTATTAAGATCCCAAAGCCCTCTCCCAATATTCTTTTACATCTCTCCTTCCTCATTCTCAGATCCACAGAGCTGCTCTTATCCCTGCCTTCCAAATTGTCCCCCTCTGTACCAGGCCCACAGAAAAGTCTTAACTGACCTTCTCCAGAAGTCTTCACCATGGCTGATTTAGGACTTTCAGCAAAAGAATCCCGATAAAAGAGTTCACTGTAGATAAACTTCCTATTTTTGTGTTGCCCTGGTCTCCTTGGCAACTGGCTAAAAAATTCAGCACTCCTGATCTAGACACACCCTTACTAGTTTTTCACAAAATATTTGAAAAAAAGGCCTCTGGCCTTGAGCTGGGGCTTCACAGAGATGGCTACATTTCTAAGATAAAGAAGTTACAAACTGGGCTGTATGGAAACAGCTGGAAGGGGGAAAAAAAGAAAGGGAAGACACCCCCACCCAGGTGTCCTTGAAAAGTTAACTTGCCCAAACTGAGGAAAAAACAGAAACAAAAACTGCTTTTTGTGAACTTCTGCAGACTGTGAACTTCTGAGCCCCTTCCCTTACGTGTTGGGTACAAAATTCTGAAACTACGTAACTTGGGTTTCAGGGGATTAATTGATTACAACAGAAGCAATGCCCTCTGAATCTGGTTGAAACCAAAAAAGACTGTTTCCGTGTCTTTGGTGCTATCTTAGGTGCCTTGCCTTGTCCGTCCCTACAACAGTATAATTCTATATACTTAAACATTGTTTATGTTTTCATGAAATGGTCAACAGATGTGATTAATTGTGAAATGGTGCAGATGTTTCCCAGAGTGCTCTATCATGACGCAGGTTCATCTGAAGATCAAAGAGGGGGACATACAACCCGGTTCCGCTGGGAACATATGTCCCTCACCTTAGCCATTCTATTACGAATAGGAGTTGCTGCAGGGTTGGGCACAAGAACCACTGCTCTGGTCCATGGGACACAACAAGTGACCCAATTAGAAGCAGCAATAGATCAAAACTTAAAGATTTTAGAAACCTCCATCACAGCTTTGCAGGAATCTTTAACCTCTCTCTCTGAAGTTGTTTTACAGAACAGTCGAGGGTTGGACCTCCTTTTCATGACAGAGGGGGTCCTTTGTGCTTCATTGAGGGAAGAATGTTGTTTTTATGTCGACAATACTGGAGTTGTAAAAAAATCTATGAGTAAATTAAAAAGATGCCTTGAAGAGCAACAACGAGAGAGAGAGAGGCACAGAAAGGGTAGTTTGAGTCTTTTTTTACACAGTCCCCCTGGTTAATTACGTTTTTATCAACCCTGGCCGGTCCAATAATAATCCTCAAATTATTACTAACTATAAAACCCTGTTTCCTCAACCATGTAATTTCTTTTCTCCAAGCTCAAGTTGGACAAATTAAAATTATGGTAATACCCCACTAGCAGACATAGAATGTGACACCCCACAAAGATCACTTTTATGATTAAAAGTAGCCAGAAAAAGAAGTGGGGAATGAAAGGTTAATAAAATATGTACTTGTCACTTCCTGTTTTTCTGTACACTTAACGAAACACTGTTGAAATCTTGAGAACTCTTTGCTAATCTTGTTGCCAGAATGTGCTGTCCCTAATTGCCAAACTGCAGAATCTACTCCCTCACCCGGTTGAATAGAAACCTGAACTGTACTTGGATCATTGAATGTAGAAGAGAACATCCATTCAAAAAGTTATAGTCAGTTGGATTAGAAAGATAGTCGGTAAGTTTAGGAAGAAAAGTGAGTATAGGATTTGGAACAAAAGTTCTTTAGCAATAGGGTTTTGGTTAGAGAGTCAATGTAAACGTCAACACAAGTGAAGAGTCAGTCACAATGATGCACAGGGCAAAATATGTAGGAAAGCAGATATCAATAGAGACATTAGGAAATCAGGAAAAGAATAAAGTGAGTGATGGGATTAGATATTTTCAACAGGGTTGAGGATGAATATCTGAGCTTAGGATAAAACAAATATGAAGTCAACAATAGGATTGACATTTGATAGCATTAGCGTAGCCCAAGACAGTGTCCAAAATAAGCTCTGTTGCCCCTCATTTGCCTAAATTCCCAGTGGCCTGTACACCCTTCCTGTGTACCAGGAGTGATCAAATAGGCCTGCCCTTAATACTGCTCTGCTTCTCCAATTTGAGTCCTACTGAGTGTCTGGTACAGATTCTTTATGTGAATTGGAAAGATGAGAAAACTCAAGCACCTATTGGATAGCCTCTGAATACATTTGAAGAACTCATTTGACCCAAAAGATCCCTATTCTCACTTGATGGAATTCAGGAACCTTACAGAGGAAGGCAAAATACTTCATCAACAATGACTGCTCTTTATGCCATTTTGGATTTTATGCACCCATGGGATCTTTCTTTAGATCCATCAGGTACTGAGAATCTAAGTCAAAGAATCACACTGGGCCAAGAGGCTGATTCACACACATCTCTTTCCAAATCAATTAAGGAAAGAGCCAAAGGTAAAGCATATTCATTTCCATTTGAAAAATCTTTCCTTGAGGATTCACAAAGGGTTGGCCTGAGACAAAGACCTTCCTGACTCTCAGGGCAACAGAACAATAGGTAAGCAAATGGCCCAAAGCAGGGATTCTCCACTGAGACTTTACTGGTCACACTGATATCTGAGTTTTCTGAGATGCTCGCCATTCCATTCAGCTATCCAGTACATGGCCATGTCACAGAGCTTGGAGGTAGTACATATCTTGGACACAAAACCATGAGCCTATTCTGGAGATTGGCCATAATTCAGGAAGAAAACAGCAACTTAGGAAGGTAGCAGGTATCGCCCATCAATAAGGCAAGCCGCATTCAATTCATAAATTGTGCTGGATGAATGCTGGGAAGCTTTCTATGAGACAGGACACATCCATTGATGCATTCTCTTTTCTAATGTCTACAAGTACAGACACAGTGGGATACACAGACATAGAAACACTTGCATTGTCAAACGACTTACTAGAAACAGTTCACTCCAAACCAAACAAACCGCCTTTTCTAACTATTCTCAGAACATGAGACAAAACCACAAACCCACACCCGCAATGGCACCTCCTTCCCCCAAATAGGTCTGTGACTCTCCGGAGTGTGCTCTGACTGATGGGCCATACTATGATGCTCCGAAATGGCCTGACCTGTCTCAGATCTGGTCTTCTTGGCCAACAATGTGAAGTTGTTAGAAGCCAGGAGTGAGCCACTATCTGCTTTCTCAGGAAGAGCCCCTCTTCCGAGCTTTCCTGGCATTTGGCCATCCTCACATCAGTAGGTATCAAGAAAGACTGACTCTGTCCTTTGTAAATCCAAAAAAGTGAGACCACTGGGACTAGAACTGAGACTGGCTCTGGGTGCCTGGCTTTCTGTATCCCAAGTTCAGAGAGTTCCATCACCATGGAAGTGAGATGAGATCACGTCCTTCAGGAACTGAATGAGATCACTGCCTTGGCAACCACTTTGTCATAACAATTGCTTCCAACGGTCCCATGAGATGAGGGCTGCCCCTACTTCCTGTGACACTTTCACAAGTTAGAATGGTATATCACCCGTAGGCAAAAGGGAACAGCTCTCCACACAGGCCGGGTTTGGTCCATCTTCTCTACATTAAGAAGAGGTAGGCTCATTCTGACTCAACCCTTAATCCTGACCAGGTTGTTTGCCATGGAAGATGATTTTTGCTCTCTCAGGTCTTACATAGCTGCCTACATCTTCTCCAGAGATCATTTCTGCATGGAGCTTTGAGGTTCTCAACAGATGGAAGATCCACTGCATTCCAGTATTGTAAGACCAACACTGTCCCTGCTCTTCTGTAAACATAGATGTGAATTGGAGTCATGAGAAAACCCACGAACCTATGGGATAGCCTCTGCAGAACTTTAAAGAATTCACTTGACCCAAATGATCCCTATTCTCACTTAATGGAGGTCAGGAACCTTACAGAGGAAGGCGAGAGACTCTATCCACCATGACAGTTCTTTTGTCCATTTTGGTTTTGGATGCACACATGGGATTTTTCTTTAGACCCATCATGTGCTGTGAATCTAAGCCACAGCCTCACATAGGGCCGAGAGGCTGATTCAGACACATCCATTTCCAAAGCAATTAACCGAAGAGGCACAGGTAATGACCATTCAATTCCATTTGAAAACTATTTTCTTCAGGCTTCACAAAGTGTGGCCTGAGGCAAAGACCTTCCTGACATTCAGGGCAACAGAATAGGTAAGCAAAAGGCCCAAAGCAGGGTTTCTCCACTGAGACTTTCTTGGGCATAGTGATATCTGAGTTTTCTGAGATACTCACCATTCCCATCAGCTATCCAGTACATGGCCATGTCACAGAGATGGAGGTGGTACATATCTTGGACACAAAATCATGAGCGTATTCTGGAGAGTGTCCAGAATTCAGGAAGAAAACAGGAATTTAGAAAGATAGCAGGAGTTGCCCATCCATACGGCAACCTGCAGTCCATTCATAAATTGCACAGGATGAATGCTTTGAAGCTTTCTTGTAGACAGGACACATCCATTGATGCATTCTCATTTCTACTGTCTACAATCACGGACACAGTATGATATATAGACAAAGAAACACTCACGTTGTCAAAGGACTTACTAGAAACAGTCCACTCCAAAACAAACAAACCAGCTTTCCTAACTATTCTCAGAACATGAGACAAAACCACAAACTCACACTCACACCGAAAAAGGCACCTCTTTCCCCCAAGTAGGTCTGTGTCTATCCGGAGTGTCCTCTGACTTGTGGGCCATACTATGTTCCCCAAAAATGGCGTGTCCTGTCTCCGATCTGGTCTCTTTAGCAAACTCTGTGAAGTTGTCAGGAGCCCGTGGTGAGAAACTATCTGCTTTCTCTGGAAAGGCCAGTCTTCATAGTTTCCAGGCATTTGGCTGTCCTCACATCAGTAGGTACCAAGAAAGAGTGACTCTGTCTTGTTAAATCCAAACAAGTGAGCCCACTGGGACATGGAGTGGGTTTGACTCTGTGTGCCTGGTTTCCTGGATCCCAAGATCACAGACTTTCATCACCAATAATGTAAGGTGAGGTCACTTCCTTCAAGAACTGAATGAAGTCACTGCCTTGGAAACCACTTTGTTTTAACAGTTGCTTCCAAGGTTCCCAAAAGATGGAGTCTGCCTCTACTTGCTGTGACTCATTCATAAGTTAGAATGGTATATCAACCATAGGCACCGGGGAACAGCTCTCCACACAGGCATGGTTTGGTCCATCTTCTCTACATTAGGAAGAGAGAGGCTAATTCAGACACATCCCTTCAACCTGACCAGGTTGTTTGCCATGGAAGATGACTTTTGCTCTCTCAGATCCTTCATACCTGCCTACACCTACTCAAGGGATTATTTCTGCAGGGACTTTTGAGGTTCCCAGCTGGTGGATGATACCCTTCCTTCCTGGATTTTAAGACCAACTCTGTCCCTGCTCTTCTGTAAAGTGAGATTGAGGGAACAGTGTATGGTTAGTGTTAATAGCATGTTCGATTTGGGTTAGGAGTCATTCTGCTGGATGAATTACGGTATTGGGAACCTGTGATATTTATAAGAATATAAATGTGAAATATATGTATGAGATCAGAGATCTGGGAAAGATTTGAAGCCCAGAAAGGCATTGGGCCCTTGATTGGTATACTTAGATTTAATTATGTTCTGCACCGAGGTCTCAGATAAATCAATATACAATGGCATAGGACCCTATACCTCGGATGATTGAAAGTAGAAGAGAACATCCAGTCAAAAAGGGATAGTCTGTAGGATTAGGAAGATAGTCAGTAGGTTTAGGAAGAAGAGTGAGTCTCGGAGTTGGACCAAAAGTTCTTTAGCAATTGGTTTTCAGTTAGAGGGTGAATGTAAATGTCAGCACATGTGAAGAGACAGTCACAATGATGAACTGGGAAAAATATGTAGGAAAGCAGATATCAATAGGGGCATTAGGAAATCAGGAAAAGTATAAAGTGAGTGATAGGATTAGATATTTTCAACAGGCTTGAGGTTAAATATATAATCTTAGGAAGAAACAAATATGTAGTAACCAATAGAATTGATATTTGAGAGCAGTAGGCACCCTGGACATAGATGCTTTTAGTAATCCATGGTCACTTTCCATTTAGGCTTTGGTACAATCATATGTGTGACCTTTGCATTTTGTGTCCAGAATACTACTGTGGTAAAATGTATATGTAGATCAGGTGACATAAGTATTTCTTCCACCATAAAGGGGAGTAATATTCTGGAAACTTATAAATTAGTACTGGGGATACAAATAGGTGTACCTTGTGTTGATGATTATTGAGATGATGCATGAATAGACCATATTGTGAATAAAGTATGTAACTGGATCCAACATTAAAAAATGGATTGAGTTTGCATCTGAAAATATATTGGAAATCTTATATTGATATATATACCATCATTCCAACGAGTTATATATGCAATGGTATTATTAGGGTTACGGTTTGTCGTGAAGAGTGAGTTTTGCTTCAAAAATGATTATGGAATCGAAAATAATGTGTTTAGAAAGAAGTCTAGTTAAAAGACCAGTAAAGAAACATGGAGGAATACATGTGTTCTGAAGTAGTAAGTAATTGAAAGTGAACCAAATGCCAAAAAAATTTGTGAAGTTCTGGATGAAAAAATACATCCTATGATGTCCATAAACTGAAGAAATAGTAATGTACCAGTGTTGAGTAAAAATGAACTTCAAATTACACATCATGTCCCATAGCAATCTACTTGCATTGATGTTAAACTGGGTCAGTTACTGTAGAAATATTAGGATTTTTAAGCACCATCCACTGAACTAAGTTTTCAGTAGTAGGAAACCAAAATATATTTCAGGTTTATGAATATTACTGAGAATAATCTTGTGAAAATTTGAATTTAAATGAACATAAATGAATATGAATGAATTTAGGGAGTGTATAATAAGACACATATTTTTCATATTTTTTTAAAATCCGTAGAATACACACACACACACACGCACACAAACACACACACATGCACACACACACACATTAATATTTAGCAATATATATGCCAATCGATATTCATCATGAAATATAATTCATTCACAAATCCAAAAATATTCATTTTACTGAACATGGATTTATGTATAGTGTTTTTCACTAGGAAGCTCACCCATAGGTGGAATTTTCAGTTCCATCATTATTTAGGGAGAGTCATCTCTTCTCACAATTTTTATATTCCAAAGTCAGTGATCTTACAAGAATGTACGTGTGATACCAGGTAGGATATTGTATATGCATAAAAAAATTACATGTGCTGAATAGGATACAGAGAAAGGGAGACAGGAATTTACATATGTGATAACTTTAAAAAATCATGGAGGAATATTAAAATGAAAAGTTTACTAAATTTAAAACACATACTCTTGATAAAGAGGAAGACAAATACAAATATACACCATGCTTCCTATAAAAGGACTGTACTTCTATTCAGTTAGGTTTTTTTTTCTCCATGATATTAGGATTAGTAGTCAGAGTCTAGTAGGGTATGGGTTAGTGTCAGGGATTCAGTATTTCAAATGGAAAATAGGAAAATGAATCTAATGTGTATGCAAACATGTGATACACAAAAATCTTCCCTCTCTTATCCAGAACAATACCTTGACATAACCATCGCTAAAAGTAAGACACAATTAGAGGAGAGGAGTTAGAAAACCTGTGAATACATATGTGGAATGAAAAATGCTCAGGAGTTCACAACACTGGAGGTGGTAAAACAGTTTACAAAAGTATGGGAGATGGTAAACACTTCAGAAACATGGAGCTGTGCTGACCTAAAGACTTATTGAGAAACTTCCTCTGAGGTTAGGCACAAGAAATATATGTATGGCAATATTTAAATCAATGGTTCTGCAACTGATGTGATTCTGCAATCTGGGTCTGCATCTATGAGACCTGGAGGACATGGTTCTTTATTTTGTAATGAACATGAGGCAGCAGGTCTGAAAACTCCCTTTGTAGGTAAACTGTTGCTACTGGGAGCTAAGTGTCTTCCCGTGTGGTCTGTGAAGCCATTTGGTCATCCTCCACTTTTCAGGGTGTTTCTTACTGCTGCACTGGGAATTTGGTATTTGCTTCATGAAATACAATATGTTAAACTGGGACACAATGCTGGAGGGAGTTCTGTCATGTGTGGTTGGTCAGGGTCGGCAAGAGAATGTACGAACCAGGCTTCTATCCCACATAGCTTTCCCCTTGACTATAGCAACCTGATTCTGAACATTGCCCTGAAACCTCTACATATAACAAGATGCCTTTACATATAAAGGTCTGCTGCCTGCACCATGTCAGTCGCAAGATTTGGAAGCCAATGGAAGATCCAGGTGGTCCTACCAAAAATATTTATTTACACACCTATAGTCCACTGCTCTACGCCCACTACCCAGCAGGCTCCAACTTACTGGCATCTCTGTTCTACACCATTTTCACGAAACTCAGTCAATCAAGGCACTGTTTGTTATACTCATGATCAGCAACAGGATATCTAAAGGTTATCCAGTGCCACCTGGTCATGGGGATTTCAAAAATTTCATGGTATTAATCTAGTCATTTTTCAAGGATGAAGTTGGAGGCACTGTGGGTTTCATTTAATTCAGGATCCATTAAATGGTGAGGAAGCTCATTTCAATGAAAGCTCTGGAGAACACTCACAGGCAAGCCTTCCCAAAGAGTGGCCAAAAGGACACATGAATCCAGGCCCATTGAGGTATACAATGTGAGGTCCATGTGTGTTTGGACTCTCAATTATGGCTACCAAGTCTTTAAGAATTAAAACATGTGATATCCTGGCTCAGAATCCCTGAGCTCTGTGGAAAGCCATCCTGGGCCTAGATCTCAGTTTCCAAAAGCGATTCTCATGCGTGGTCTCCTAAAATCCCAACACTATTCATGGCAATACTTCTCTGAGGTCAGTTCCAGAACTCAGTCTCTAAGGGGAATCACACCAGAGTTCAAGCCCTGGTGGACCCAGTCATCTCTTCCAACTACCACACAAATTACCACAATTAAAACAAGAACCCTCCCATATGGCCCTCATCTTCTTTCATATAGACACTCATCATAATCTGGCTGGAGGTTTCCATGAGGGGTGCAGACCAAGACAGTGTCCCAAATAAGCTCCTTTGCCCCTCATTTGCCTAAAGTCAAGGTGGCCTGGACACCCATCCGGTGAACCAAAAGTGATCAAATAGGCCTGCCATTAATACCGCTCCAATTTGAGGACTACTGTCTGTGGGGTTTAGATTCTTTATGTGAATTTTAGTCATGAGAAAACCCAAGCACAATGGGCTAGCCTCTGCAGGTTTTGTAGAACTCTTTTGACCCAAAGGATCCCATTCTCACTTGATGGAAGTCAGGAACCTTACAGAGGAAGTCGAGAGACTTCCTCCCAATAATTGCTCTTTTGGCGAATTTTCTTTTGGATGCACACATGGTAACTTTCTTTAGATCCATCAGGTGCTGAGAATCTAAGCCACAGCCACACACAGGGCCAAGGGCATGATTCAGACACATCCCTTTCCAAAGCAATTAAGGAAAGTGCCACAGGTATGCCCATTCATTTCCATTTGAAAACTGTTTTCTTCAGGCTTCACAAAGGGGTGGCCTGAGGCAAAGAACTTCCTGACATTCAGGGCAACAGAACAATAGGTAAGCAAAAGGCCGAAAGCAGGGTTTCTCCTCTGAGACTTTCCTGGTCACACTGATATCTGAGTTTTCTGAGATGCTCGCCATCCCCTACAGCTATCCAGTACATGGCCATGTCACAGAGCTTGTAGGTGGTACATATCTTGGACACAAAACCATGGGCCTATTCTTGAGATTGGCCGGAATTCAGGACGAAAATAGAAACTTAGGAAGGTAGCAGGTGTTGCTCATCGATAAGGCAAGCTACAGTCCATTCATAAATGGGGCAATATGAATGCTGAGAAGATTTCTACTAGACACGACACATCCATTGATGGATTCTCTTTTCTAATGTCTACAACCACGGAAACAGTGGAATACACAGACATAGAAACACTCGCCCTGTGAAAAGACTTACTAGAAACAGTCCACTTCAAATGAAACAAACCGACTGTCCTACCTATTCTCAGAAAATGAGACAAAACCACAAACCCACAACCACACCCACAAAGGCACCTCCTTCCCCTAAGTAGGTTTGTGACTATCCAGAGTGTCCTCTGACTTGTGGGCCATAATATGTTCCCCCAAAATGGCCTTTCCTGTCTCAGATCTTGTCTCCTTGGCCAACTCTGTGAACTTCTTAGGAGCCAACGGTGAGCTACTACCTGCTTTCTCATGAAAAGCCCTGCATCCGAGCTTTCCTGGCATTGGGCCTTCCTCACATCTGTAGGTACCAAAAAATACTGACCCTGTCCTTGGTAAATCCAAACAAGTGAGACCACTGGGACTGGGACTGGGACTGGCTCTGTGTGCCTGGCTTCCTGGATCCCACGTTCAGAGAGTTCCATCACCAAGAAAGTGAGGTGAGGTCACTTCCTTCCTGAACTGAATGAGGGCACTGTCTTGGCAGCCACTTTGTCCTAACTGTTGCTTCCAAGGGTCCCAAGAGATTGAGGCTGCCCCTACTTCCTGTGACATTTTCACAAGTTAGAATGGTATATCAACCAAAGGCACCCAGGAATAGATCTCCACACAGGCCTGGTTTGGTCCATGATCTCTACATTAAAAAAAAATCTGATTCAGACACAACCTTTTATCCTGACCGGGTTGTTTGCCATGGAAGATGACTTTTGGTCTCTCAGGTCCTTTATTGCTTCCTACATCTTCTCCAGGGATCATTTCTGCATGGACCTTTGAGGTTCTCAGCAGGTGGAAGTTTTTCTACATTTCTGTATTGTAATATCAACTCCTGCCCTGCTCTTCTGTAAAGTTAGATTGAGGGAACAGTGTCCGGTTATGGTTAAAAACATGCTCGATTTGGGTTAGAAATCATTTTGCTGGATGAATGATCGTATTGGGAACTTGCTATGTGTAGAAGAATATATAGGTGAAATATATGTATGAAAAAAGAAATTTAAGTCTGATTTGAAGCAAAGAAGGGCATTGGGCCCTTGATAGGGATACGTGGTGTTGAATTACGTTCTGCAGAGTTGTCTCAGATAAATCGATATACAATGGCATAGCACCTTGTACGTTGCATGAATTAATGTAGAAGGAACATCACGTCAAAAAGGCATAGTCGGTAGTGAAAGGTTAATAAAATTAATAAAATAGGTACTTGTCACTTCCTGTTTTTCTGTATGCTTAACAAAACACTGTTGAAATCTTGAGAAATGTTTGCTAATCTTGTTCTAGAATGTACTGTTCCCAACAGCCGAACTGCAGAATGTACTCCCTCACTTGGTGTCATGCAAACCGCCCACTCGCCCTTACCCATCACTGAACTTCCCTCTCTTCCCTCTCCAAGGAAAGTATATAAGCTCTGCTTAAGCTGTTCTCAGAGGTCTCTGCTCTATTTAATTTAGCTCTGAGCTCCAGCATGCTGGACCACAAATAAACCCTTTGCTGTTGCATGAGACAGTCTCTTGGTAGTATCTTCCTCTGACACTCGCCTGACCTTTACATATTGAGTTTCCACTGAGTTCCAGCAGTGGCGGACGAGAGAGAGACCCCAACGGGCTCCTCTCGGAGCAAGTAAGGCGCCTCTTTCTGGTTTCAGGTTTCTTGTTAGGGCTTGGCAAAATTGCTGGCGATGAAGAGCCTGGGCTCTCTCCGACGGTGGCTGAGAGACATGTCACAGAGACAAAGGGCACCTCTCTGGAGGACCCCGCAGAGAACTCGGGAAATCAAGGAACAATAGTCTTCTCGACTCAGTGATATTTTCTTTTAGATTCGTTATTGCCATACCATTGGGTTTTGCCGGCTACTCATTCCTGGTCTCAGTGTTGGACGTTCATTGCCTGTCTTTATGGTCTTGTCTTATCTGTGTCGTGTGTCCTTGCTTTTACTGTTTGTGGAACTTTCATTATGGAACAGAGCACGTCAATGCCTCTGTCCCTGACCCTTGATCACTGGACCAAAGTCCGCTTAAGGGCTCAGAATCTTTCTTTTTTTAGTAAAACGCTGGACCTGGCAGAATCTCTGTGCCTCAGAATGGCCCATCTTTGGAGTCGTATGGCCCCTAGAAGGATCTTTCTACTTCCCACTAATTTAAAAAGTCAGAGGTATTGTCTTTCAGCCAGCGCCACATAGCCATCCGGATCAACAGCCATATATCTTAACTTGGCAGGACCTCTGCAAATCTCCTCCTCCATGGGTGAAGCCTTTCCTTGCCCCTACCTCTGCTCCTACTCCTTCCCCCATGATCTCTCAAACCCTCTCAACCTCCTCCTCCTCCACCCTCTGTTCTCCCTGAGTCACAGATTTGACTCTACTGGACTCTTCTCCCCCTCCTTATCCCCTGCCCTCGTCCCCTAACACACAACACACTCTAAGTGATTCCGCTGCTGCTGACTAAGCCTCTCTACCATTGGAGGAAGCTAAGCCGGTAATAGGATCTGACAATGGACCGATGTTCATGACCCAGGTAAGTCAGGGGTTAGCCAGGAACCTGGGGATTAATTGGAAGTTAAATTGTGCTTATAGACCACAGAGTTCAAGACAAGTAGAAAGAATGAATAGAACTATTAAAGAGACCTTAACGAAATTAAGCTTAGAGACCAGCATAAGATTGGACTATGCTCCTGCCTTATGCAATGTTTCATGCAAGAAAAAATCCCTTTGTTTCTTTGAGTAACCTTACCACATGTGAAATTCTTTATGGTGGCCCTCCTCCAGTAGGGGACCTAAGCCCAACTGTAAGACCTAAAGATCCTTTCCACACCCCCTTGCTTGACAGACTTAAAGATCTTGAAAGAACTCAGTAATACCTGTGAAAACAGCTGGCCACTGCCTACCCAACTGGGAACCAGGGGATTCCACATCCATATCAAGTAAGAGATTTCATCTATGTAAGATGATATCAGGTGTCATCCCTGGTACCCCGCTGAAAAGGACCATACCAGGTGCTATTATAACACCTACAGTGGTAAACGTAAACAGAATCACTTCCTGGATCCATACCTCTCATCTCAAGCCTGCTGCCTGTACAGAATCTTTCTGGAAACTGAAAAAGACTGGTAACAGTTTCAAATTGTGTATTCGCAATGTGAATAAGGTTATATACTCTCCCCTTGGCTACAAGTAGTCCTAACCCTCATCAGCCCATTAAGCAGTGATGGCTGATCACAAATCCTACTGGAAAAGAAGTATGGTCTATCTCGCATACAGCCCCCTTAGGGACCTGGTGGCCATCTCTCCACCCAGACATTTGTTAGCTGGCTATAGGTATTTCCTATTGTGATATCCCTGATGAAGAGGATCCCACTAAAATACCATTAAATCCCTTCTGTACCATAGATAATGGAAACAAACATTATGGATGTAGGGACACGCGAGCCAGATGCAGGTTGGCTAGTCTAGATTACTAAGTTTGCCTGGCAGACTATCAAAGCCACAAAGAGTAATGGCTGTGTGGGGGAAAAGCCGACTTTTTCTGTATGTCATGGGAATGTGTGCATACAGGGGCTGCCTGATGGAACCCCAATTCTTCATCAAATTCAGTACACAGCATTGGCCACATTACCAATTAGACAACCAAAAACTATGGCACCCAGAGGGGTCTCTAGATCCTCAAATTTTGCATGACCTTTTTAACTTCTGCAAGTGCTCAAAAGAGTGAAAGGAAATTCCCCTATGTGGAAGCCTTTTCCCTCCCTCACTCACATCCTGAACTATGCTTCTCCAATAGATCATTATCCTCAGCCTTCTGCTCCAGACCCTCTGATGTCACTCCCATCTCAGCAACTTGATTTCTCCCCTCCAATAACTAGATCAGAAACCCAAAGCTCCACCAGTTCTCAGACCATCGCCCCCTCTCTGAGGTAGCAGGTACATAGGTACCGCTCCACCGACTCATTCCTCTCATCTCCTGTCAGTGCCCTCACCGGGTCCCACCAGGTCCTCTTACCAGCTAACCCAATGCTCAAACGAGCTGAGGAGAGCCCTGAGACCCTTATCCAAGATGTAATATAATTGGCCTTTAAAGTTGCTTTGTCATCACTGAAAACAGGTTACTAAAATTTAAAGTCCCTCACAGGATTTTGGGATCCTCACTCCCGTCTTTCACTCTGCTCTACCTGATCTACTGCTCAAGTTTGCTGCTAGGAAATTCCCAATACCCTTTCACATTATTCTTTTACATCTCTCTTTTCCCTCATTCGCAGATCCTCGGAGGTGCTCTCAGCCCCACCTTCCCCGTCTTTCCCCCTCTGTACCAGGCCCACAGAAAAGTCTTAAATGACTTTCTTCAGAAGTCTTCACCATGGCTGAGTTTTGAACTTTCAGCAAAACAGTCCCAATAAAGACTTTAATGTAGATAAACTTTCTCTTTCGTATTGCCCTGTTCTACTTGGCCACTGGCTAAAAATCTCAGTACTTCTAAGCTAGACAACCCCTAACTAGTTTTTCACAAAATATGTGAACAAGTCCTCTGGCCTTCAGCTGGGGCTTCACAGAGATGGCTACATTTCTAAGATAAAGAAATTACCAACCGGGCTCCATGGTAACAGCTGGCAGGGGGAAAATAAGAAATGGAAGAAAAAGTTCTCCTCCTCCCAGGTGTCCTTGAAAAGTTAACTTGCCCAGAACAGAAGGAAAAACAGAAACAAATACTGCTTTTTTAAACTTCTGAAGACTGTGAACTTCTGAGCCCCATCCCTTATATGTTGGGTACAAAATTCTGAAACTACCTAAACTTGAGTTTCATGGGATTAATTGATTACAATATAAGCAATGCCCTCTGAATCCGGTTGCAACCAAATAGGACTGTTTCCCTCTCTTGAGTGCTATCTTAGGTGCCTTGCTTTGTCAGTGCCTACAACAGCATAATTCTATATACTTAAACATCGTTTATGTTTTCATGAAATGATCAGGATATGTGATAAATTGTGTAATGGTGCAGATGTTTCCCAGAGTGCTCTATCATGATGCAGGTTCATTTGAAGATCAAATAGGGGGGGCATACAACCGGTTCCACTGGGAACATATATCCCTCACTTTAGCCATCCTATTAGGAATAGGAGTTGCTGCACGGGTGGGCAGAGGAACCAGTGGCATTGTCCATGGGACACAAAAGATGACCCAATTAGAAGCAGCAATAGAGCAAAAGTAAGATATTAGAAACCTCCTTCAGGGCTTTGCATGAAACTTTAACCTCTCTCTCTGAAGTTGTTTTACAGAACAGTTGAGGGTTGGACCTCCTCTTCATTAGAGAAGGGGGGCTTTGTGCTGCATTGAGGGAAGAATGTTGTTTTTATGCTGACTATACTGGAGTCGTAATAAAATCTATGAGTAAATTTAAAAGACACCTTGAAGAGCATCAACAAATGAGAGAGGGCCCAAAAGGGTGGCTTGAGTCTTGGTTCACAAAGTCCCCCTGGTTAACTACGTTTTTATCAACCCTGGCCGGTCCAATAATAATCCTCATATTATTGCTAACTATAAAACCCTGTTTGCTCAACCGTGTAATATCTTTTCTCCAGGCTCAAATTGGAGGAGTTAAACTTATGGTAATACCCCACTAGCAGACATTGAATGTGACACCCTCCAATGATCATTTGTATGATTAAAATTAGCCAGAAGAAGAAGTGGGGAATGAAATATTAATAAAATAGGTACTTGTCACATCTTGTTTTTCTGTATGCTTAACAGAACGCTGTTGAAATCTTGAGAAATGTTTGCAAAATTTGTTCCCAGAATGTTCTATCCCCAGCTGCCAAATTGCAGAATGTACTCCCTCTCCCAGTTGCATGCAAACCGCCCACTCGCCCTGACCCATCAATACAATTCCCTCCCTTCTCTCTCCAGGGAAAGTATATAAGCTCTACTTCAGCTATTCTCAGGGCTATCTGCTCTATTCAGGTGAGCTCTGAAGCCCAGCATTCTGGACACCCAATAAACCCTTTGATGTTGCATGAGATAGCCTGTTGGTACTCTCCTCCTCTGAAGCTCGCACCACGTTTACTTGGATGATTGAATGTAGAAGAGAACATCCAGTCAAAAAGGGATAGTCTGTAGCATTAGGAAGATAGTCAGTAAGTTTAGGAAGAAGGGTGAGTATAAGATTTGGAACAAAAGTTTCTTAGCAATAGGATTTCGATTAGAGAGTGAATGTAAATGTCAGCACAAGTGAAGAGTCAGTCACAATGATGAAGTGGGGAAAATATGTAGGAAAGCATATATCAATAGAGACATTACAAAATCAGGCAAAGTATAAAGTGTGTGATAGGATTAGATATTTTGAACAGGGTTGAGTTTAAATATATAATCTTAGGAAGAAACAAATATCTAGTCACAAATAGGATTGACATTTGAGAGCATTGGGCAAATTTCAGGTGGATGAATATTTTGAGAATAATCTTGTGAATAGTTGATTATAAATCCACATACATGAACATGAATGAATTTAGGGAGTGAATATAAGACACATATATTTCATATTTTGAAAAATCTGGAGAGTGTATATATATATATATATATATATATATATATATATATATATATACACACACATATATATATATACATATATATACATATACATAAAACAAACACACAGACAAAAAAGTAGCAATATATATGTCAATCAAAATTCATTATAAAATATATACCATCCACAGATCTAAAAATATTCATTTTACTGAACATGGATTTATGTATAATGCTGTTCAACTAGCAAGCTCACCCATAGGTTGAATATTCAGTTCCAACAGGGTTTAGTAGGAGTGATCTCTTCTAACAATTTGTATCTGCCAAGTCAGCCACCTCACAAGAATGTACGTGTGGTACCAGATAGGAATCTATATGTGCATATAAGAATACAGAGAAAGGGAGACATCAATTCACATATTTGTTAACCTTAAAGATACAAGGACAACTATTTCAACAAACAATTGACTAGATTTATAACTCCAACTCTGTATCATGCAAAAGGCAAGTCCATCTATACACCATGCCTACTCTGTACTGCTTGTATTTCTATTCTTTATGGGTTATTTTTCTCCATCATATTAGGATTAGTAGTCAGAGTCTGGTAGGGTATGGGTTAGAGTCAGGTATTCAGTATTTTGAATTGAAAATAGGACACTGAATCCAATGTATGCAAATATATGCTACGGAAAAATCTTCCCACTCTCCTCCAGAACAATGCCTTGACATTACCTTCGCCCCAAGTAAGACACAATTAGAGGAGAAGAGTTAGAAAATCTGTGAATACATATCTAGAATGGAAAATGCTCCAGATTTCACATCTTTGGAGGTGGTAGAGGAGTTTCCAAAAGTAAGAGACAGGGTAAACACTCCACAAACATGGAGCTCTGCTGGCCAAAAGACTTTTTGAGAATCTGCCTCTGAGGTTGGGCACTTGAAATATATGTTGTTGTCAGGAGCTTTAGCTTTATTTGTAGTGAAACCATCAAAGCTGGATCTGCATCTATGTGACCTGGAGGAAATGGTTACTTATTTTCAAATAAAAATGAGGCAGCAGTGATGAATTCTCTTTTTGTAGGTAAACTTTGGCCACTGAGGGCTAAGGGTCTTCCCGTGTGGACTGTGAAACCAATGTCATCCTCAAATTTTCGTGGTGTTTCTTGCTGCTGCACTGGGAGTTTGGTATTTGCTTCATGAAATACAACAAGTTCAAATGGGACACAGTGCTGAAGGGAGTTCTGTCAGGTGTGGTTGGCAGGGTCTCCAGGAGAATGCACCAACCAGGGTTCTATCTCAAGTAGCTTGCCCCCTTGACAATAGCAACATGATACTGAACATTGCCCTGAAACCTCTCCATATAAAAATATGCCTTTACATATATGGGTGTGATGGTTGCACCATGTCAGTCACAGCCATTTGGAAGCCAATGGAAGATCCACATGGCCCCACCACAGATGTTTTATCACACATTTGCATAACACAGCTCTAGGCCCACTACTTACCAGGCCCCAACTTACTGGCATCTCTGTTCTACACCATTTTCATGAAACCCAGTCAATCAAGGCCCTGTCTGGTATACTCATTATCATCAACAGGACATCAAAGGTCCTCCAGTGCCAGCTGGTCATCGGAATTTCTAAAATTTCATGGTAATTATCTAGCATTTTTTCACAGATGCATTTGGAGGCAATGTTGGTTTCAATTCATTCAGGAACCATTAAATGGTGAGGAAGCTAATTTCAGGGAAATCTCTGGAGCACTCTCACAGGCAAGTCTACCCAAAGAGTGGCCAAAAAGTCACATGAAGCCAGGCCCATTGAGGTCTACAAAGCGAGGTCCAAGTGTGTTTTGAATCTCAATTATGCCTGCCAAGTCTTTCAGAATAAAATCATGTAATATCCTGGCTGTGATTCCCAGTGTTCTGTGGAAAGCCACTCTGGGCCTTGATCCCAGGTTCCCAATGGCAACTCTCATTCCTGGCCTCCTAAAATCCCCACACAATTCATGTCAATACTTCTCTGAGGTCAGTTCCAGAACTCAGTCTCTAAGGGGAATCACAGCAGAATTCATGCCCAGGTGGACCCAGTCATCTCTTCCAACTGCCACACAAATGACCACAATTATAACCAAAACACTCCTACATGGCCCTCATCTTCTACCATAAAGATACTCATCATAACATCTGGATGGAGGTTTTCATGAGAGGCACATCCCAAGACAGTGTCCAAAATAAGCTCCCTTGACCTCATTTGCCGAATGTCAGGGTGGCTTGGACACCCTTCCTGTGAACCAGGAGTGATCAAATAGGCCTGCCCTTAATACTGCTTCGCTTCTCCAATTTGAGGCTCTCTGACTGTGGGGTCTAGATTCTTTTTGTGAATTGGAGTCATAAGAAAAGCCAAGCCCCTCTGCAGAGATTTGAAGAACTCATTTCACCCAAAGAATCCCTATTCTGACATGATGGATTTCAGAAACCTAACAAAGGAAGGCAATATAATTCATGCACATTGATTGAACGTTTTTCCATTTTGGTTTAGATGCACATATGGGATCTTTCTTTACATCCATCAGGTGCTGAGAATCTAAGTCACAGCCTAAAACAGGGCAAAGGGCCTGAATCAGACACATCCTTTTCCAATGAAATTAAGCAAAGAGCCAGAGGTGATGCACATTCATTTCCATTTGAAAACTGTTTTCTTCAGGCTTAACAAAGGGGTTGCATGAGACAAAGACCTTCCTGATATTCAGGGCAACAGAACAATAGGTAAGCAAAAGGCCCAAAGCAGGGTATCTCCACTGAGACTTTCCTGGTCACACTGATATCTGAGTTTTCTGAGATGCTGGCCATTCCATTCAGGTATCCAGTACATGGCCATGTCAAAGACCTTGGATTTGGTACATATCTTGGACACATAACCATGAGCCTATTCTAGAGAGTGGCCAGAATTCAGGAAGAAAACAGGGACTTAGGAAGGTATTAGGTGTTGTCCGTGCATAAGGCAAGCCACACTCCATTCATAAATTGGGCAGGATGAATGATGGGAAGCTTTATACTAGACATGACACATCCATTGCTGCATTCTCTTTTCTCATGTCTACTACCACAGGCACAGTGGGATACACAGACATGGAAACACTCACCTCTTCAAATGACTTACCGGAAACAGTTCACTCCAAAACAAACAAACCGCCATTCCTACCTATTTTCAGAACATGAGACAAACCACAAACCCACACCCACTCCCAAAAAGGCACCTCCTTCCCCATAGGTGTATGACTAACCAGAGTGTCGTCTGACTGGTGGCCATACTCTGTTCTTCCGAAATGGCCTGTCCTCTCTCAGATCTGTTTTCCTTGGCCAACTCTGTAAAGTTGTAAAAAAAAAGTGGAGAGCCACTACCTGCTTTCACAGGAAAGCTCCCTATTCAGAGCTCTCCAGGCATTTGGTAATCCCACTTCAGTAGGTACCAAGAATGACTGACTCTATCTTTGGTAAATCCAAACAAGTGAGCCCACTGGGACTGGGCCTGGGACTGCCTCTGGGTGCCTGGCTCCTTGGATACAAAGTTCAGAGAGTTCCATCACCAAGGAAATGAGGTATGTCACATTCTTTGGAACTGAATGAGGTCACTGCCTTGGCAAATGTATATATTATGATGTTCAAAAACTGAAGAAATAATAATGTACCAGTGTCGAATACAAATGAATGACAAATTACATATCATGTCCCATAGGAGTCTACTTGCATTGATGTTAGACTGGGTCAGTTACTGTAGAATAATTAGGATTTGTATGCACAATTCACTGAAGTTAGTTTTAAGTACTAGGAAACAAATATGTATTGCAGGTGGATGAATATTTCTGATTATAATCTTGTGAAAAGTGGATTATAAATCCACATACATGAACATGAATGAATTTAGAGAGTGTATATTAGACACATATATTTCATATTTTGAAAAATTTGGAGAGTATATCTATATCTATATCTATATCTATATCCATATCTATATATACACACACACACACACACAAACACACACACACAACACTCACAGACATTAAAAAGTACCAATATAAATGCCAATCGAATTCATCAGTAAATATATATCATCCACAAATGCAAAAATATTTATTTTACTGAACATGAGTTAATGTATAATGTTGTTCTACTAGGACGCTCTCCTATAGGTTGAATTTTCATTTCCAACAGCATTTAGGAGGAGTGAACTCTTCTCACAATTTGTATCTGCCAAGGCAGCCACCTCACAAAAATGTACATGTGATACCTGGTAGGACTCTATATATGCATATAAATATACATGTGTGAATAGGCTACAGAAAAGGGAAACAAGAATTCACATATTTGTTAAGTTTAAAAACACATGGAGAATATTTCAATTAAAATTTGACTAGATTTATAACTCCTACCTTATATAATGCAAATGTCAAGTCCAACAATACAACATGTCTCCTCTGAAGTGCTTGTATTTCTATTGTGTTGGGTTAATTTTCTCCATTATATTAGGATGAATAGTCTGAGTGTACTAGGTATGGGTTAGTGTCAGGGATTCAGTATTTCGAATGGAAAATTGGAAAATGAATCCAATGTGTATGTAAATATATGCTGCACAAATATCCTAGTGCTCTCATCCAGAACAATGCCTTGACATTACCTTCACCACAAGTAAGACACAATTAGAGGAGAAGAGTTACAAAATCAGTGAATACATATCTGGAATGGAAAATGCTCAGGAGTTCACAACCTTGGAGGTGGTAGAGCAGTTTCCAAAACTAAGGGACAGGGTAAACACTCCAAAAACATGGAGCTCTGCTGGCCTAAAAACTTTTTGAGAAACTGCCACTGAGTTTTGCACTTGAAATATATGTTGTTTTCAGGAGATTTGGCTTCCTTTGTAGTGAGATCATCAAAGCTGGGTCTGCATCTATGTGACCTGGAGGACATGGTTTCTTATTTCCAAAGAACTAGATGAAGCAGTGCTGAATTCTCTCTTTGAAGGTAAACTGAGGCCACTGGGGACTAAGTGTCTCCCCGTGTAGACTGTGAAGCCATTTGGTCCTCTTCCACTTTTTGTGGAGTTTTTGCTGCTGCACTGTGAGTTTGGTATTTGTTTCACGAAATACTAGGAGCTAAACTGGGACACAGTGCTGGAGGGAGTTCTGTCACGTGTGGTGGGTCAGGGTCTGCAAGAGAATGCACCAACTAGGCTCCTATCTCTCACAGCTTGCCCCATTGCCCCCTTGTCCATATCAACCTGATTCTTAATTTTCCTCTGAAAACTCTCCATATAACAATATGCCTTTACATATAAGGGTCTGCTGGCTGCACCATGTCAGTTACAAGCCATTTGGAATGCAATGGTATATCCACATGGCCCTACCACGGATGTTTCATCAAACACCTCCCCACCACTGCTCTAGACCCACTACTCAGCAGGCTCCAACTTACTGGCATCTCTGTTCTACACCATTTTCATGAAACTCAGTAAGTCAAGGCACTGTCTGGTATAATCATGATCAGCAACAGGACATCCAATGTTTCTCCAGTGCCACCTGGTCATAGGAATTTCAAAAATTTCATGGTATTTATCTAGCCATTTTTCAAGCATGAAGTTGGAGGCACTGTGGATTTCAGTTCATTCAGCAAACATTAAATGGTGAGGAAGCTCATTTCAATGAAATCTCTGGAGAACTCTCACAGGCACGGCTTCCCAAAGAGTGGACAAACGGTCACATTAGGCCAGGCCCATTGAGGTCTACAATGTGAGGTCCATGTGTGTTTTGACTCTCAACTATGGCTGCCATTTCTTTAAGAATAAAATCATGTGATATCCTTGCTGAGATTTCCAGTCCTCTGTTGAAATCCACCCGGGGCCTAGGTCTCAGTTTCCAAGAGCGACTTTCATGCGTGGCCTCTTAAAATCCCAACAAAATTCATGGCAATGCTTCTCTGAGTTCATTTCCAAAACCCAGTCTCTAAGGGGAATCACACCAGAGTTCAACCCCACGTGTACCCAGTCATTTTTTCCAATGCCACACAAATGACCAAAATCAAAACCAAAACACTCCCACATGGCCCTCATCTTATTCCATATAGTCAATCATCTTAACCTCTGGCTGGAGGTTTCCATGAGGGGCGCAGCCCAAGACAGTGTCCAAAATCAGCTCCTTTGCCCCTCATTTGCCTAAAGTCAGGGTAGCCTGGACACCGTTTCTGTGAACCAGGAGTGAACAAATGAGCCTGCCTTTAATACTTCTTTGTTTCTCCAATTTCAGGCCTACTGATTTTAGGTATCAATTCTTTAGGTGATTTAGAGTCATGCGAAAACACAAGCATCTCTGCAGGGCTTTGAAGAACTCATTTGACCCAAAGAATCCCTATTCTCATTTGATGGAGTGCAGGAACCTAACAGAGGAAGGCAAGAGACTTCATCCACAATGAATGATATTTTTTGCCATTTTGGTTTTGGAAGCTCACATGGGATCATTCTTAAGATCCATCAGGTGCTGAGAATCTAAGTCACAGCCACACACAGGTCCAAAGGCTGATAAAGACACATCTCTTTCCAAAGCAATTAAGCAAAGAGCCACAGGTGAGGAACATTCATTTCCATTTGAAAACTGTTTTCTTCAGGCTTCACAAAGGGGTGGCCTGAGGCAAAGACCTTCCTGACATTCAGTGCAACACAACAATAAGTAAGCAAAAGGCCCAAAGCAGGGTTTCTGCACTGAGATTTTTTTGGTCACACTGATATCTGAGTTTTCTGAGATGCTCGCCATTCTCTTCAGGTATCCAGTACATGGCCATGTCACAGAGCTTGGCGGTGGTACATTTTTTGGACACAAATCCATGAGCCTATTCTGGAGAGTGGCCAGAATTCAGGAAGAAAACAACAACTTAGAAAGATAGCAGGTGTTGCACATCGATAAGACAAGCTGCAGTCCATTCATATATTCGGCAGGATGAATTATGGGAAGATTTATACTAGACAGGACACATCCATTAATGCATTCTCTTTTCTAATGTCTACAACAACAGACACAGTGGGATACACAGAAACAGAAACCCTCGCCGTGTCAAATGACTTACTAGAAACTGTCCACTCCAAACCAAACAAACCGCCTTTCCTATCTATTCTCAGAACATGAGACAAAACAACAAACCCACACCCACTCCCACAAAGGCACCTCCTTCCCCCAAGTAGGTCTGTGACTATCCGGAGTGTCCTCTGACTGGTGGGCCATACTATGTTCCCCCGAAATGGCCTGTCTTCTCTCAGACCTTCTTTCCTTGACCAACTCTGTGAAGATGTCAGGAAAAAGTGGTTAGCCACTACCTGTTTTCTCAGGAAAGGTCCATCTTCAGAGCTCTCCTGGCATTTGGCCATCCTCACATCATTAGGTACCAAGAAAACTGACTCTGTCCTTGGTAAATCCAAACAAGTGAGCCCACTGGGCCTGGGACTGGGACTGCCTCTGGGTGCCTGGCTTCTTGGATACCAAGTTCAGAGAGTTCCATCACCAAGGAAATGAGGTATGTCACATTCTTTGGAACTGAATGAGGTCACTGCCTTGGCAACCACTTTGTCCTAACAGTTGCTTCCAAGGGTAACATAAGATGGAGGTTGCCCCTACTTCCTGTGACACTTTCATAAGGTAGAATGTATATCAACCATTTGCACCCGGGAACAGCTCTCCACTCAGGCCTGGTTTGGTCCATCTTCTCTACAATAAGAAGAGAGAGATTCAGATTCAGACACATCCCTTCATCCTGACCAGGTTGTTTGCCATGGAAGATGACTTTTGCTCTCTCAGGTGCTTCATACCTGCCTACAACTTCTCCAGGTATCATTTGTGCATGGACATTTGAGGTTCTCATCAAGTGGAAGGTCCCCAACTTTCCTGTATTGTAAGAACTACTCTGACAGCTCTTTTGTCCATTTTGGTTTGGGATGCACACATGGGATTTTTCTTTAGACCCATCATGTGCTGTGAATCTAAGCCACAGCCTCACATAGGGCTGAGAGGCTGATTCAGAAACATCCATTTCCAAAGCAATTAAGCAAAGAGGCACAGGTAATGACCATTCTTTTCCATTTGAAAACTATTTTCTGCAGGCTTCACAAAGTGTGGCCTGAGGCAAAGACCTTCCTGACATTCAGGGCAACAGAATAGGTAAGCAAAAGGCGCAAAGCAGGGTTTCTCCACTGAGACTTTCTTGGGAATACTGATATCTGAGTTTTCTGAGATACTCGCCATTCCCATCAGCTATCCAGTACATGGCCATGTCACAGAGATGGAGGTGGTACATATCTTGGACACAAAATCATGAGCGTATTCTGGAGAGTGTCCAGAATTCAGGAAGAAAACAGGAATTTAGAAAGATGGCAGGAGTTGCCCATCCATACGGCAACCTGCAGTCCATTCATTAATTGCACAGGATGAATGCTTTGAAGCTTTCTTGTAGACAGGACACATCCATTGATGCATTCTCTTTTCTAATGTCTGCAATCACGGACACAGTATGATATATAGACACAGAAACACTCACCTTGTCAAAGGACTTACTAGACACAGTCCACTCCAAAACAAACAAACCAGCTTTCCTAACTATTCTCAGAACATGAGACAAAACCACAAACTCACACTCACACCCAAAAAGTCACCTCCTTTCCCCAAGTAGGTCTGTGACTATCCGGAGTGTCCTCTGACTTGTGGGCCATACTATGTTCCCCCAAAATGGCGTGTCCTGTCTCCAATCTGGTCTCTTTGGCCAACTCTGTGAAGTTGTCTGGAGCCCATGGTGAGAAACTACCTGCTTTCTCTGGAAAGGCCAGTCTTCATAGTTTCCAGGCATTTGGCTGTCCTCACATCAGTAGGTACAAAGAAAGAGTGACTCTGTCTTGTTAAATCCAAACAAGTTAGCCCACTGGGACATGGAGTGGGTTTGACTCTGTGTGCCTGGTTTCCTGGATCCCAAGATCACAGACTTTCATTACCAAAACTGTAAGGTGATGTCACTTTCTTCAAGATCTGAATGAAGTCACTGCCTTGGAAACCACTTTGTTTTAACAGTTGCTTACATGGTTCCCAAAAGATGGAGGCTGCCTCTACTTGCTGTGACTCATTCATATGTTAGAATGGTATATCAACCATAGGCACCGGGGAACAGCTCTCCACACAGGCATGGTTTGGTCCATCTTCTCTACATTAGGAAGAGAGAGGCTAATTCAGACACATCCCATCAACCTGACCAGGTTGTTTGCCATGGAAGATGACTTTTGCTCTCTCATGTCCTTCATAGCTGCCTACATCTTCTCCAAGGATCATTTCAGCATGGACCTTTTAGGTTTTCAGCAGCTGGAAGATCGCCTATATTCCTGTATTGTAAGACCAACTCTGTCCCTGCTCTTCTGTAAAATTAGATTGAGGGAAAAGTGTATGGTTAGGGTTAATAACATGTTCAATTTGGGTTAGGAATCATTCTCTGGAATGAATATTTGTATTAGGAACCTGTGATATTTATAAGAATATATAGGTGAAATATAAGTATGAAAACAGAAATCTAGGTAAGTTTTGAAGCCCAGAAGGGCATTGGGTTCTTGATTGGGATACTTAGCATTGATTTATGTCCTGCACAGTTGTCTCAGTTAAATCAATATACTATGGCATAGGACCTTCTAATTTGGATGATTGAATGTGGAAGAGAACATCCAGTCAAAAAGGGATATTCAGTAGGATTAGGAAAATAGTCGGTAGGTTTAGATAAAAGAGTGAGTATAGGATTTGGACCAAAAGTTCTTTAGCAATAGGGTTTCAGGTAGAGAGTGAATGTAAATGTCAGCACATGTGAAGAGTCAGTCACAACGATGAACTGGGTAAAATATGTAGGAAAGCAATATTTTGAAGACGTATAAATTAATTGGGGGTACAAATAGGTGTACCTTGTGCCTATGAATATAGAGATAATGCATGAATAGACCATACTGTGAATAAATAATATAACTGGTTCGAACTTTAAATAATGGATTGAATTGATTTCTGAAAACATACAGGAAACCTAATATTGATATACAATCATCCATTCCAAACAGTTATGCTTCTAATGGTGATATTAGATTTATGGTTTATCATAAAAAGTGTGTGAGTTTTGCTTCAAAACTGATTATGAAATTAAAAAAAATGTGTTTGCAGAGAAGTCTCATGAAAAGACCAGTCAAGAAACCGGGAGGAATACATGTGTTCTGAAGCAGGAAATGATTAAAAGTGAAAAAATACCTATAAAGTTGTGAACTTGTGGATGAAATATATATCCTATGATGTGCAAAAACTGCAGAAATATTAATGTAGCAGTGTTGAATATAAATGAACGTCAAAATACACATCATGTCCCATAGGAATCTACTTGCATTGATGTTAAACTGGGTCAGATACTGTAGAATTATTAGGATTTGTATGCACCATTCACAGAAGTGAGTTGTCAGTACAAGGAAACAAATATGTATTTCATGTGGATGAATATTTCCAATAATAATCTTGAGAAAAGTTGATTATATTTCCTCATGCATACATGAAAGAATGTATGAATGTAGAGAGTGTATATAAGACACATATATTTCATGTTTTGATAAATCAGGAGAGTATATATATATATATATATATATATATATATATATATATATATATATATATACCAAAAAAACACACAGAGAAACATAAAAAAGTAGCAATATATGCCAAATGAAATTTATAATGAAATATATAACATCTACTGATGCAAAAATATATACTTTACTGAACATGGAATTATGTATAATGTTGTTGTACTAGGAAGCTCACCCATAGGTTGAATTTTTAGTTCCAACAGCGTTTAAGAGGGGTAGTCTCTTCACACAATTTATATCTGCCGAGTCAGCAACCTCACAAAAATGTACGTGTGATACCAGGTAGGATTCAATATGTACATATAAAAATACATGTGCTGTATAGGCTACAGAGAAAGGGAGGCAGGGATTCACATATTTGTTAATTTTAAAAACACATGAAAAACTATTCCAAATAAAAATTCACTAGATTTATAACACCTACCATTTATTATGCAAAAGAAAAGTTCAAAAATACACCATGCCTCCTCTGACCTGCTTGTATTTCTGTTCTATTTGGGTTATTTTTCTCCATCATATTAGGATTAGTAGTCAGAGTCTAGTAGGGTATGTGTTAGTGTCAGGGATTCAGTATTTTGAATGGAAAATAGGAAAAAGAATCCAATGTCTATCAAATATGTGCTACACAAAATATTTTCCCTCTCTCATCCAGAACAATGCCTTGACATTACCTTCGCCCCAAGTAAGACACAATTAGTGGAGAAGAGTTATAAAATCTGTGAATATATAACTGGAATGGAAAATGCTCATGAGTTCACAACCTTGGATGTGGTAGAGAAGTTTCCATAAGTAAGGGACAGGTTAAAAACTCCACAAACATGGAGCTCTGCTGGCCTAAAGGACTTCTTGATAAACTGCCTCTGAGGTTGGGCACTTGAAATATATGTTGTTTTCAGGAGCTTTAGCTTCCTTTGTCGTGAGACCATCAAAGCTGGGTCTGATTCTATGTGACCTGGAGGACATGGTTTCTTATTTTCTAATGAACATGAGGCAGCAGTGGTGAATTCTCTCTTTTAAGTAAAATGTGACCAGTGCGTGCTAAGTCTCTCCCCATCTGGGCTGTGAAGCCATTTGGTCATCCTCCACTTTTTCATGGTTTTTCTTTCTCCTGCATTGGGAGTTTGGTATTTGCTTCACGAAATACAAGGAGTTCAAAAGGGACACAGTGCTGGATGGAGTTCTGCCACATGTGGTGGGTCAGGGTCTGCAGGAGAATGCACCAACCAGGCTTCTATCCCACATATCATTTTCCCTTGTCTATTGCAACCTGATTCTTAACATTGCCATGAAACCTCTCCATATAACAAGACGCCCTTACATATTAGTGTCTGCTGACCTCACCATGTCTGTCACAAGCCATTTGGAAGCCAATGGCAAATCCATATGGCCACATCAGAGATGTATTATGACACACATACACACCACTGCTCTAGGCACACTACTCAGCAGGCACCAACTTACTGGCATGTCTGTTCTAGATCATTTTCATGAAACACAGTCAATCAAGGCACTGTCTAGTATACTCATGATAAACAACAGGACATCCAAAGGTTCTCCAGAGACATGTTGTATAGTTGGACTTGACATTTGCATTATATAAGGTAGGAGTTATAAATCTAGTCAAATTTTAATTGAAATATTCTCCATGTGTTTTTAAACTTAACAAATATGTGAATTTCCCTTTTCTGTAGCCTATTCACACATGTATATTTATATGCATATATAGAATCCTACCAGGTATCACACGTACATTTTTGTGAGGTGGCTGTCTTGGCAGATACAAATTGTGAGAAGAGTTCACTCCTCCTAAATGCTGTTGGAAATGAAAATTCAACCTATAGGAGAGCGTCCTAGTAGAACAACATTATACATTAACTCATGTTCAGTAAAATAAATATTTTTGCATTTGTGGATGATACATATTTACTGATGAATTTCGATTGGCATTTATATTGGTATTTTTAATGTCTGTGAGTTGTGTGTGTGTGTGTGTGTGTGTGTGTGTATAGATATAGATATAGATATAGATATACTCTCCAAATTTTTCAAAATATGAAATATATGCGTCTAATATACACTCTCTAAATTCATTCATGTTCATGTATGTGGATTTATAATCCACTTTTCACAAGATTATAATCAGAAATATTCATCCACCTGAAATACATATTTGTTTCCTGAAAACTAACTTCAGTGAATGGTGCATACAAATCCTAATTATTCTACACTAACTGACCCAGTCTAACATCAATGCAAGTAGACTCCTATGGGACATGATCTGTAATTTGTCATTCATTTGTATTCGACACTGGTACATTATTGTTTCTTCAGTTTTTGCACATCACAGGATATACATTTCATCCACAAGTTCACAAATTAATAAGCATTTGTTTCAACTTTCACCACTTCTTGCTTCAGAACACATGTATTGTCAGGGTTTCTTGACTGGTCTTTTCATGAGAGACTTCTTTCCAAACACATTATTTTGAATTTCCATAATCATTTTGAAGCAAAACTCACACACTCTTCATGATAAACCAAAACACAAATATTTCCATTACATATATACCTGGTTGGAATGAATGATTGTATATCAATATACGATTTCCTTTAATTTTTCAGATATCAGTTCTATTCATTATTTAAAGTTCAAAAAAGTTATATTATTTATTCACAGTATGGTCTATTCATGCTTTTTCTCTATGTTCCTAGAAACAGGGTACACCTCTTTGTACCCCTGATTCTCATTTTACATCTTCAATATATTGCTCCCAGAAATGGTGAAAGAAATACTCATGTCATCTCATTATCACAGTAATATTCTGGACAAAAAAATGGAAAGGTCACACTTATGATTGTACCAAAGCCTAAATGGAAAGTGAACATGGATTTCTAAAAACATCCATGTCCAGGTTGCCTAATGCTGTCAATTGTCAATCCTATTGGTGACTACATATTTGTTTTTTTCCTAATTTATATATTCAAACTCAACCCTGTTGAAAATGTCTAATTCTATCACTCACTTTATACTTTGCCTGATTTCGTAATGTTTCTATTGATATCTGCTTTTCTACATATTTTCCCCAGTTCAACATAGTGACTGACTCTTCATATGTGCTGACATTTACATTCACTCAACAACCGAAAGTCTATTGCTAAAGAACTTTTGGTCCAAATCCTATACTCACTCTTCTTCCTAAACCTACCGACTATCTTCCTAATCCTACTGAATATCCCTTTTTGACTGGATGTTCTCTTCTAAATTCAATCATCCAATGTACAAGGTCCTATGCCATTGTATATCGAATTATCTGAGGCATCTTTGCAGAACATCATTCAAAGCTAAGTATCCCAATCCAGGGCAAAACCCTTCTGGGCTTCAAATCATACCTAGATTTCTGTTTTCCTACTTATATTTCACCTCTATATTCTTGTAAATATTGCAGGTTCCCAATACCATTATTCATCACACAGAATCATTCGTAACCCAAATCAAACCTGTTTTTCACCAGAAGTATACACTGTTCCCTCAATCATTATACAGAAGAGCAGGGACAGAGTGGTTCTTACAATACAGGAAAGTTTGGGACCTTCCACCTGATGAGAACCTCAAATGTCCATGCACAAATGATACCTGGAGAAGTTGAAGGCAGGTATGAAGCACCTGAGAGAGCAAAAGTCATCTTCCATGGCAAACAACCTGGTCAGGATGAAGGGATGTGTCTGAATCTGAATCTCTTTCTTCTTTTTGCAGAGAAGATGGACCAAACCAGGCCTGAGTGGAGAGCTGTTCCCGGGTGCCAATGGTGATATACATTCTACCTTATGAAAGTGTCACAGGAAGCGTGGGCAACCTCCATTTTATGTTACCCTTTGAAGCAACTGTTAGGACAAAGTGGTTGCTAAGGCAGTGACCTCATTCAGTTCCAAAGAATGTGACATACCTCATTTCCTTGGTGATGGAACTCTCTGAACTTGGTATCCAAGAAGCCAGGCACCCAGAGGCAGTCCCAGTCCCAGTCCCAGTGGGCTCACTTGTTTGGATTTACCAAGGACAGAGTCAGTTTTCTTGGTACCTAATGATGTGAGGATGGCCAAATACCAGGAGAGCTCTGAAGATGGACCTTTCCTGAGAAAACAGGTAGTGGCTAACCACTTTTTCCTGACATCTTCACAGAGTTGGTCAAGGAAACAAGATCTGAGAGAAGGCAGGCCATTTCGGGGGAACATAGTATGGCCCACCAGTCAGAGGACACTCCGGATAGTCACAGACCTACTTGGGGGAAGGAGGTGCCTTTGTGGGAGTGGGTGTGGGTTTGTTGTTTTGTCTCATGTTCTGAGAATAGATAGGAAAGGCGGTTTGTTTGGTTTGGAGTGGACAGTTTCTAGTAAGTCATTTGACATGGCGAGTGTTTCTCTTTCTGTGTATCCCACTGTGTCCGTTGTTGTAGACATTAGAAAAGAGAATGCATTAATGGATGTGTCCTGTCTAGTATAAATCATCCCATAATTCATCCTGCCCAATATATGAATGGACTGCAGCTTGTCTTATCGATGTGCAACACCTGCTATCTTTCTAAGTTGTTGTTTTCTTCCTGAATTCTGGCCACTCTCCGAAATAGGCTCATGGATTTGTGTCCAAAATATGTACCACCTCCAAGCTCTGTGACATGGCCATGTCCTGGATAGCTGAAGAGAATGGCGAGCATCTCAGAAAACCCAGATATCATTGTGACCAGGAAAGTCTCAGTGCAGAAACCCTGCTTTGGGCATTTGCTTACTTATTGTTGTGTTGCACTGAATGTCAGGAAGGTCTTTGCCTCAGGCCACCCCTTTGTGAAGCCTGAAGAAAACAGTTTTCAAATGGAAATGAATGGGCCTCACCTGTGGCTCTTTGCTTAATTGCTTTGGAAAGAGATGTGTCTTTATCAGCCTTTGGACCTGTGTGTGGCTGTGACTTAGATTCTCAGCACCTGATGGATCTTAAGAATGATCCCATGTGAGCTTCCAAAACCAAAATGGCAAAAAATTTCATTCATTGTGGATGAAGTCTTTTGCCTTCCTCTGTTAGGTTCCTGCACCCTATTAAATGAGAATAGGGATTCTTTGGGTAAAATGAGTTCTTCAAAGCCCTGCAGAGGTGCTTGTGTTTTCGCATGACTCTAAATCACCTAAAGAATCGATACCTAAAATCAGTAGGCCTCAAATTGGAGAAACACAGAAGTATTAACGGCAGGCTTATTTGTTCACTCCTGGTTCACAGAAACGGTGTCCAGGCTACCCTGACTTTAGACAAATGAGGGGCAAACGAGCTGATTTTGGACACTGTCTTGGGCTGCGCCCCTCATGGAAACCTCCAGCCAGAGGTTAAGATGATTGACTATGTGAAATAAGATGAGGGCCATGTGGGAGTGTTTTGGTTTTAATTTTGGTCATTTGTGTGGCATTGGAAAAAATGACTGGGTCCACGTGGGGTTGAACTCTGGTGTGATTCCATTTAGAGACTGGGTTTTGGAACTGAACTCAGAGAAGCATTGCCATGAATTTTGTTGGGATTTTAAGAGGCCACGGATGAAAGTCGCTCTTGGAAACTGAGACCTAGGCCCCGGGTGGATTTCCACAGAGGGGTGGGAATCTCAGCAAGGATATCACATGATTTTATTCTTAAAGAAATGGCAGCCATAGTTGAGAGTCAAAACACACATGGACCTCACATTGTAGACCTCAATGGGCCTGGCCTAATGTGACCTTTTGTCCACTCTTTGGGAAGCCATGCCTGTGAGAGTTCTTCAGAGATTTCATTGAAATGAGCTTCCTCACCATTTAATGTTTGCTGAATGAACTGAAACCCACAGTGCCTCCAACTTCATGCTTGAAAAATGGCTAGATAAATACCATGAAATTTTTGAAATTCCTATGACCAGGTGGCACTGGAGAAACATTGGATGTCCTGTTGCTGATCATGAGTATACCAGACAGTGCCTTAATTTCCTGAGTTTCATGAAAATGTTGTAGAACAGAGATGCCAGTAAGTTGGAGCCTGCTGAGTAGTGGGTCTAGAGCAATGGTGGGGAGGTGTTTGATAAAACATCCGTGGTTGGGCCATGTTTATCTACCATTGGATTCCAAATGGCTTGTAACTGACATGGTGCAGCCAGCAGACCCTTATATGTAAAGGCATCTTGTTATATGGAGAGTTTTCAGAGGAAAATTAAGAATCAGGTTGATATGGACAAGGGGGCAATGGGGCAAGCTGTGAGAGATAGGAGCCTAGTTGGTGCATTCTCTTGCAGACCCTGACCCACCACACGTGACAGAACTCCCTCCAGCACTGTGTCCCAGTTTAGCTCCTAGTATTTCGTGAAACAAATACCAAACTCACAGTGCAGCAGCAAAAACACTACAAAAAGTGGAGGAGGACCAAATGGCTTCACAGTCCACACGGGGAGACACTTAGTCCCCAGTGGCCTCAGTTTACCTACAAAGAGAGGATTCAGCACTGCTTCATCTTGTTCATTGGAAAATAAGAAACCATGTCCTCCAGGTCACATAGATGCAGACCCAGCTTTGATGGTCTCACTACAGAGGAAGCCAAATCTCCTGAAAACAACATATATTTCAAGTGTGGAAGCTCAGAGGCAGTTTCTCAAAAAGTTTTTAGGCCAGCAGAGCTCCATGTTTGTGGAGGGTTTACCCTGTCCCTTAGTTTTGGAAACTCCTCTACCACCTCCAAGGTTGTGAACTCCTGAGCATTTTCCATTCCAGATATGTATTCACTGATTTTGTAACTCTTCTCCTCTAATTGTGTCTTACTTGGGGTGAAGGTAATGTCAAGGCTTTGTTCTGGATGAGAGCGGGAGGATATTTGTGCAGCATATATTTACATACACATTGGATTCATTTTCCAATTTTCCATTCGAAATACTGAATCCCTGACACTAACCCATACCTAGTAGACTCAGACTATTCATCCTAATATAATGGAGAAAATTAACCCAACACATTAGAAATACAAGTACTTCAGAGGAGACATGTTGTATAGTTGGACTTGACATTTGCATTATATAAGGTAGGAGTTATAAATCTAGTCAAATTTTAATTGAAATATTCTCCATGTGTTTTAAACTTAACAAATATGTGAATTCTTGTTTCCCTTTTCTGTAGCCTATTCACACATGTATATTTATATGCATATATAGAATCCTACCAGGTATCACACGTACATTTTTGTGAGGTGGCTGTCTTGGCAGATACAAATTGTGAGAAGAGTTCACTCCTCCTAAATGCTGTTGGAAATGAAAATTCAACCTATAGGAGAGCGTCCTAGTAGAACAACATTATACATTAACTCATGTTCAGTAAAATAAATATTTTTGCATTTGTGGATGATACATATTTACTGATGAATTTCGATTGGCATTTATATTGGTATTTTTAATGTCTGTGAGTGTTTGTGTTTGTGTGTGTGTGTGTGTGTGTGTGTGTGTGTGTGTATAGATATAGATATAGATATAGATATACTCTCCAAATTTTTCAAAATATGAAATATATGCGTCTAATATACACTCTCTAAATTCATTCATGTTCATGTATTTGGATTTATAATCCACTTTTCACAAGATTATAATCAGAAATATTCATCCACCTGAAATACATATTTGTTTCCTAGTACTGAAAACTAACTTCAGTGAATGGTGCATACAAATCCTAATTATTCTACAGTAACTGACCCAGTCTAACATCAATGCAAGTAGACTCCTATGGGACATGATCTGTAATTTGTCATTCATTTGTATTCGACACTGGTACATTATTGTTTCTTCAGTTTTTGCAAATCACAGGATATACATTTCATCCACAAGTTCACAAATTAATAAGCATTTGTTTCAACTTTCACCACTTCTTGCTTCAGAACACATGTATTGTCAGGGTTTCTTGACTGGTCTTTTCATGAGACTTCTTTCCAAACACATTATTTTGAATTTCCATAATCATTTTGAAGCAAAACTCACACACTCTTCATGATAAACCTAAACACAAATATTTCCATTACATATATACCTGGTTGGAATGAATGATTGTATATCAATATACGATTTCCTTTAATTTTTCAGATATCAGTTCAATTCATTATTTAAAGTTCAAAAAAGTTATATTATTTATTCACAGTATGGTCTATTCATGCTTTTTCTCTATGTTCCTAGAAACAGGGTACACCTCTTTGTACCCCTGATTCTCATTTTACATCTTCAATATATTACTCCCAGAAATGGTGAAAGAAATACTCATGTCACCTCATTATCACAGTAATATTCTGGACAAAAAATGGAAAGGTCACATTTATGATTGTACCAAAGCCTAAATGGAAAGTGAACATGGATTTCTAAAAAAATCCATGTCCAGGTTGCCTAATGCTGTCAATTATCAATCCTATTAGTGACTACATATTTGTTTTTTTCCTAATTTATATATTCAAACTCAACCCTGTTGAAAATGTCTAATTCTATCACTCACTTTATACTTTGCCTGATTTCGTAATGTTTCTATTGATATCTGCTTTTCTACATATTTTCCCCAGTTCAATATAGTGACTGACTCTTCATATGTGCTGACATTTACATTCACTCAACAACCGAAAGTCTATTGCTAAAGAACTTTTGGTCCAAATCCTATACTCACTCTTCTTCCTAAACCTACAGACTATCTTCCTAATCCTACTGAATATCCCTTTTTGACTGGATGTTCTCTTCTAAATTCAATCATCCAATGTACAAGGTCCTATGCCATTGTATATCGAATTATCTGAGGCATCTTTGCAGAACATCATTCAAAGCTAAGTATCCCAATCAAGGGCAAAACCCTTCTGGGCTTCAAATCATACCTAGATTTCTGTTTTCCTACTTATATTTCACCTCTATATTCTTGTAAATATTGCAGGTTCCCAATACCATTATTCATCACACCGAATCACTCGTAAAACAAATCAAACATTATTTTAACCCCAAGTATACACTGTTCCCTCAATCATTTTACAGAAGAGCAGGGACAGAGTGGTTCTTACAATACAGGAAAGTTGGGGACCTTCCACCTGATGAGAACCTCAGATGTCCATGCACAAATGATACCTGGAGAAGTTGTAGGCAGGTATGAAGCACCTGAGAGAGCAAAAGTCATCTTCCATGGCAAACAACCTGGTCAGGATGAAGGGATGTGTCTGAATCTGAATCTCTCTCTTCTTATTGTAGAGAAGATGGACCAAACCAGGCCTGAGTGGAGAGCTGTTCCCGGGTGCCAATGGTGATATACATTCTACCTTATGAAAGTGTCACAGGAAGCGGGGGCAACCTCCATTTTATGTTACCCTTTGAAGCAACTGTTAGGACAAAGTGGTTGCCAAGGCAGTGACCTCATTCAGTTCCAAAGAATGTGACATACCTCATTTCCTTGGTGATGGAACTCTCTGAACTTGGTATCCAAGAAGCCAGGCACCCAGAGGCAGTCCCAGTCCCAGTCCCAGTGGGCTCACTTGTTTGGATTTACCAAGGACAGAGTCAGTTTTCTTGGTACCTAATGATGTGAGGATGGCCAAATGCCAGGAGAGCTCTGAAGATGGACCTTTCCTGAGAAAACAGGTAGTGGCTAACCACTTTTTCCTGACATCTTCACAGAGTTGGTCAAGGAAACAAGATCTGAGAGAAAACAGGCCATTTCGGGGGAACATAGTATGGCCCACCAGTCAGAGGACACTCCGGATAGTCACAGACCTACTTGGGGGAAGGAGGTGCCTTTGTGGGAGTGGGTGTGGGTTTGTTGTTTTGTCTCATGTTCTGAGAATAGATAGGAAAGGCGGTTTGTTTGGTTTGGAGTGGACAGTTTCTAGTAAGTCATTTGACACGGCGAGTGTTTCTGTTTCTGTGTATCCCACTGTGTCCGTTGTTTTAGACATTAGAAAAGAGAATGCATTAATGGATGAGTCCTGTCTAGTATAAATCATAACAAAATTCATCCTGCCCAATATATGAATGGACTGCAGCTTGTCTTATCGATGTGCAACACCTGCTATCTTTCTAAGTTGTTGTTTTCTTCCTGAATTCTGGCCACTCTCCAGAATAGGCTCATGGATTTGTGTCCAAAATATGTACCACCTCCAAGCTCTGTGACATGGCCATGTACTGGATAGCTGAAGAGAATGGCGAGCATCTCAGAAAACTCAGATATCAGTGTGACCAGGAAAGTCTCAGTGCAGAAACCCTGCTTTGGGCCTTTTGCTTACTTATTGTTGTGTTGCACTGAATGTCAGGAAGGTCTTTGCCTCAGGCCACCCCTTTGTGAAGCCTGAAGAAAACAGTTTTCAAATGGAAATGAATGGGCCTCACCTGTGGCTCTTTATCAGCCTCTTGGACCTGTGTGTGGCTGTGACTTAGATTCTCAGCACCTGATGTATCTTAAGAATGATCCCATTTGAGCTTCCAAAACCAAAATGGCAAAAAATGTCATTCATTGTGGATGAAGTCTCTTGCCTTCCTCTGTTAGGTTCCTGCACTCCATCAAATGACAATAGGGATTCTTTGGGTCAAATGAGTTCTTCAAAGCCCTGCAGAGGTGCTTGTGTTTTCGCATGACTCTACATCACCTAAAGAATCGATACCTAAAATCAGTAGGCCTGAAATTGGAGAAACAAAGAAGTATTAACGGCAGGATTATTTGTTCACTCCTGGTTCACAGAAACGGTGTCCAGGCTACCCTGACTTTAGGCAAATGAGGGGCAAAGGAGCTGATTTTGGACACTGTCTTGGGCTGCGCCCCTCATGGAAACCTCCAGCCAGAGGTTAAGATGATTGACTATATGGAATAAGATGAAGGCCATGTGCGAGTGTTTTGGTTTTAATTTTGGTCATTTGTGTTGCATTGGAAAAAATAACTGGGTCCACGTGGGCTTGAACTCTGGTGTGATTCCCCTTAGAGACTGGGTTTTGGAACTGAACTCAGAGAAGCATTGCCATGAATTTTGTTAGGATTTTAAGAGGCCACGCATGAAAGTCCCTCTTGGAAACTGAGACCTAGGCCCCGGGTGGATTTCCACAGAGGCCTGGGAATCTCAGCAAGGATATCACATGATTTTATTCTTAAAGAAATGGCAGCCATAGTTGAGAGTCAAAACACACATGGACCTCACATTGTAGACCTCAATGGGCCTGGCCTAATGTGACCTTTTGTCCACTCTTTGGGAAGCCGTGCCTGTGAGAGTTCTCCAGAGATTTCATTGAAATGAGCTTCCTCACCATTTAATGTTTGCTGAATGAACTGAAACCCACAGTGCCTCCAACTTCATGCTTGAAAAATGGCTAGATAAATACCATGAAATTTTTGAAATTCCTATGACCAGGTGGCACTGGAGAAACATTGAATGTCCTGTTGCTCATTATGAGTATACCAGACAGTGCCTTGATTTACTGAGTTTCATGAAAATGGTGTAGAACATATTTGTGTATGCAAATATGTGCTACACAAAATCTTCCTACTCTCATTCACAACAATACCTTGACACTATCTTTGCCCCAAGTAAGACAAAATAAAAGAAGAAGAGTTAGAAAATCTGTGAATACATATCAGGAATGGAACATGATTGCGAGTTCACAATCTTGGAGGTGGTAGAGGAGTTTCCAAAAGTAAGGGACAGGGTAAATATTGCACAAATATGGAGATGTGCCAGCCTAAAGACTTCTGGAGAACCTGCCTCTGAGGTTGGCCACTTGAAGTATATGTTGTTGTCAGGACCTATGGCTTCCTTTCTAGTGAGACCACCAAAGCTGGGTCTCCATCTATGTGACCTGCAGAACATGGTTTCTTATTTTCCAAAGAAAGTGAGGCAGCAAGGCTGAATTCTCTCTTTGTAAGTAAACTCTTGCCACTGAAGGCTAAGTGTGGCCCCGTGTGGACTGTGAAGCCATTTGGTAATCCTCCACTTTTCATGGTGTTCTTGCTGCTGCACTGGGAGTTTGGTATTGGCTTCAGGAAATACAAGAAATTCAACTGGGTCACAGTGCTGGAGGGAGATCTGTCACGTGTTGTGCGTCAGGGTCTGCAGGAGAATGCACCAACCAGGCTTCTATCCCACATAGCTTGCCCCCTTGACCATAGCAACCTGATTCTGAACATTGACCTGAAACCTCTCCATTCAACAAGATGCCTTTACATACAAGGGTCTGCTGGCTGCACCATGTCAGTTACAAGCCTTTTGGCAGATCCACATAATCCCAACACAGAAGTTTTATCACAGACCTGCAAAACACTCCTCTAGGCCCACTACTCAACAGACTTTAACTTATTTGCATCACTGTTCTACACCATTTTCATGAAACCCAGTCAATCAAGGCACTGTCTGGTACACTCATGATCAGCAACAGGAAATCCAAAGTGTATCCAGTGACACCTGGTGATGGGAATTTCAAATTTTTATGATGTTTATCTAGCCATTTTTCAAGGATGAGGTTGGAGGCACTGTGGGATTTAATTCATTCTGGAAACATCAAATGGTGAGAAAGCCCATTTCAATGAAACATCTGGAGAACTCTCACAGACAAGACTTCCCAAAGAGTGGCCAAATGATCAAATGAAGCCAGGCCCATTGAGGTCTACAATGTGAGGTCCATGTGTGTGTTTACTCTCAACTATGGCTGTCAAGTCTTAAAGAATAAAATCATGTGATATTCTGGCTCAGATTCCCAGTGCTCTGTGGGAAGCCCCCTGGACCTAGATCTCAGTTTCCAAAGGCCACTACCATGTGTGGCCTCCAAAAATCCCAACACAATTCATGGCAATACATCTCTGCAGTAATTTCCAAACTCAGTCTCTAAGAAGACTCACACCAGAGTTCAAGCCAAGGTGGACCCAGTCATCTCTTCCATCAGCCAAACAAATGACCACAATTAAAACCAAAATACTCCCACATGGCTCTCAACTACTTCCACATAGACACTCATCATTACCTCTGGCTGGAAGTTTCCATGAGGGGCGCAGCTGAAGACAGTATCCAAAATATGCTCCCTACCCTCATTTGTCTAAAGTCAGGGTGGCTTGACAACCTATCTGTGAACAAGGAGTGATCAAATAGGCCTGCCATTAATACTGCTCTGCTTCTCCAATTTGAGCCTAATGTCTGTGGGGTTTAGATTCTTTATGTGAATTGGAGTCATGAGAAAATCCAAGCACCTATGGGCTTGCCTCTGCAGGGCTTTGAAAAACTTTTTGAACCAAAGGATACCTATTCTCACTTGATGGAAATCAGGAACCTTACAGAGGAAGGCGAGAGACTTCATCCACAAGACTGCTCTTTTTCCATTTTGGTTTTGGATGCACACATGAGATCTTTCCTTAGATTCATCAGGTGGTGAGAATCTAAGTCACAGCCTCACACAGGGCCAAGAGGCTGATTCAGACACATCCCTTTCCATGGCAATTAAGCAAAGAGCCACAGGTGATGCTCATTATTTTCCATTAGAAAACTGTTTTCTTCAGGCTTCACAAAGGGGTGGACTGAGGCAAAGACCTTCCAGACATTCAGGGCAACGGAACAATAGGTAAACAAAAGGCCCAAATCAGTGTTTCTCCACTGACACTTTACTGGTCACACTGATATCTGAGTTTTCTGAGTTCCTCTCCATTCCCTTCATCTATCCAGTACAAGGCCATGTTACAGAGTTTGGAGGTGGTACATATCTTTTACACAAAACCATGAGCCTATTCTTGAGAGTGGCCAGAATTCAGGAAGAAAACAGGAACTTAGGAAGATAGCAGGTATTGCCCATTCATAAGGAAAGTCGTAGTCCATTCATAAATTTGGCAGGATGAATGCTGAGAAGCTTTCTACTAGACAGAACACATCCATTGATGCATTCTCTTTTCTAATGTCTATAACCACAGACACAGTGGGATACACAAACCCACAACCACACCCACAAAGGCAACACTTTCCTCCAAGTTGGTCTGTGACTATCCAGAGTGTCCTCTGACTGGTGGGCCATACTATGTTCCCCAAAATTGCTTGTTCTGTCTCAAATCTGCTTTCCTTTGCCAACTCTTGAAGTAGTCAGGAGTCAGCGGTGAGCCAATACCTGCTTTATCAGGAAAGAACCATCTTCAGAGCTTCCCTGGCATTTGGCCATCCTCACATCAGTAGGTAAGTGCCATAGCCCGGCTGGCTGGGCAAAATAACCGGGGGGGTGACGAACAACTTGTGTAGACTGATGCAGCAGGCCTGGAAGCCGTTTATTGTTGAATAAGAGCGGTATTTATACATTTTACACAGCCTATCTAATTAGCATGAAATAGATACAGCAGTCAAACAATAAGGAATCTCCACACTTAATGGCTCGCTTTTGTTACTTCACAAACCACTCCCTCTGGCATTTTGCCAGGCGCCATCCAGACTTCTTTACAGGCTCTAACATTTCTCTGGCAAAATAACAGGTGCCAATCTGACTTGTTTACAGACGTTAACATTTCCCCCTTTTGTTTAATTTAAATAAGGACCATAGTGTTTTTTACAGAAACACCATAAATAACCTGCTAGAAACAGAAAGGGAGGATACAAAATGTTACAATACCAATCCAATTGATGGCTCCATGCAAGAAGCCCTTGGAAAACTTATACCAGCAATGACACCGTTAGCAAAGATACCGAGTTACAAGTTGTTGTAGATTACAGTCTGTAGTCTCAGTCCAGATAAAGCAGTGTCTCAATAGATTAACTCAGAGTTCAGGTAAATCACAGTCCAGGTAAGTTCTCCAGGCAGCTAGCTTAAGTTGTAGTAGCAGAAACAGCGATAGCTCCGAAGTCTCCTCGGGTTCTCAGCCGAAGTTTCCTCCAGTTCTCAGCAACATTGTAAATTCTTCCACCTTTGTTTTCACCGGCACTTGGACGAAGGCAGGAACTCCGGATGGCTAAAGAAAATCCTGTAGCATTTCACTAAGAAAACAACCTTCTGAACAATTTTAGTACATTATCTCAAGGTTTTTTACATTTGAAATAAGCCTTAATAGTACTCATTACTCATCAGCCTGCAGGTGTGGGAGACCCATTGTAGTTACTGGCCTTGGAAATGATCAAACTTCAGGGATGCCAGTGGCATCTTCTGCCAGCTGTAGCATCCTGGGCAGCCCCAGATGGCCCCAGGGAGAGTCCTGGGCTCAAACTTCTTCCGGGCACAGGGAGCAAAACCCTGCGAGACTGTGCCTCCAGGTCAGGTCTAGATTTGGGCTCACAGTGGTGATCCGCTCCCCCGGGCAGGGGGGCGGGGAAGAGCCCTCAACTGCCTCTTGGAAAATTCTTACTGCGCCATGATCGGCTTGGGCAGGTGGCAGCCGCCTTGTCATTTCACGCACCCTCCAGTATCGAAAAGTATTCAGTAATAGCCTTTTGCTGCAACTTTTTTCCTGATAATCCTTCTTCTTCTGAACTTTCTTTTTCTTTCTGACTAGAGTTTCTGGGCTTTTATCAACACATGCCCTAACTATTCTTGGTTCCACTGGGGTGCCTTTTTCTCTTATCAATTTACTTCTCACCCCTTCCATATTTTCATCACAAAGACAATACAACATTTCAAGACAAAACAAGACACAAACATACTGCATCAATCTTCTCCATTTTCTCGAAATGGTCATTTTTCCTATCGCCCTATCTGCCTAGGGACGAGCAGATTGCTCCCGTCCTATCTATGGACAGAAAGCTTTTTTCGACCCTTACCCGTGAGTGTCCCAGGGCTCCCCGTAACGGGCCACCATCTGCCGCAGTCCCGCTGCAGCAGAATAACCTGGGGGGTGACGAATAACTTGTGTATGTTGATGCAGCAGGAATGAGAGCCGTTTATTGTAAGATCTGAGCGATATTTATACATTTTACACAGCCTATCTCATTAGCATAAAATAGATACAGCAGTCAACCAATAAGGAATCTTCACACTTAATGGCTCGCTTTTGTTACTTCACAAACCACTCCCTCTGGCATTTTGCCAGGCACCATCCAGACTTGTTTACAGACTCTAACATTTCTCCAGCAAAATAACAGGTGCCAATCTGACTTGTTTACAGACCTTAACAGGTAAGAAGAAAGACTGACTCTGTCTTTGGTAAATTCAAACAAGTGAGACCACTGGGACTGGGATAGGTAATGGCTCTGGGTGCCTGGCTTCCTGGATCCCAAGTTCAGAGACTTTCATCACCAAGGAAGTGAGGTGTGGTCACTTCTTTCAGGAACTGAATGAGGTCACTGCCTTGGCTACCACTTTGTCCTAACAGTTGCTTCCAAGGGTTCCATGAGATGGAGGCTGCCCCTACTTCCTGTGACAATTTCATATGTTAGAATGGTATATCAACCATACGCACCTGGGAAGAGCTTTCCACACAGGCCTGGTTTGGTCTACTCTACATTAAGAAGAGTGAGGCTGATTCAGACACATTCCTTCATCCTTCCAGGTTGTTTGCCATGGAGATGTCTTTTGCTCTCTCAGGTCCTTCATAGCTGCCTACATCTTCTCCAGAGATCATTTCTGCACGTACCTTTGATGTTCTCAGCAGGTGGAAGATCCCATACATTCTTGTATTGTAAGACCAACACTGTCGCTGCTCTTCAGCAAAGTTAGATTGAGGGAACAGTGTATGATTAGTGTTATTAACATGTTCGATATGGGTTAGGAACCATTCTGCTGCATGAATAATGGTATTGGGAACCTGTGATATTTACAAGAATATAGAGGTGAAATATATGTACGAAAACAGAAATCTAAGTAAGATTTGAAGCCCAGAAGGTCATTTGTCCCTTGATTGGGATACTTAGCGTTGAATTACATTCTGCACAGATGTTTCAGATAAATCGATATAAAATGGCATAGGACCTTTCACCTTGGATGATTGAATGTAGAAGAGAACATCCAGTCAAAAAGTGATAGTGGGTAGGATTAGGAAGATAGTCGGTAGGTTTAGGAAGAAGAATGAGTGTAGGATTTGGAACAAAAGTTCTTTAGAAGTAGGGTATCGCTAAGAGAGTGAATGTAAATATCAGCACATGTGACGAGGAAGTCACAATGATTAACTGGGGAAAATATGTAGGAAAGCAGATATCAATAGAGACATTACAAAATCAGGCAAAGTATAAAGTGAGTGACAGGATTAGACATTTTCAACATGGTTGAGTTTGAATATATAATCTTTGGAAGAAACAAATATGTAGTCACCAATAGGATTTTCATTTGAGAGCATTAGGCAACCTGGACATGGATGTTTTTAGTAATCCATGTTCACTTTCCATTTAGGTTTTGTACAATCATAAGTGTGACCTTTGCTTTTTGTGTCCAGAATATTACTGTGATAAAATGTATATGTAGATCAGGTGACATGAGTATTTCTTCCACCATTTCTGGGAGCTATATTTTGAGGACGTATAAATTAGTATTGGGGGTACAAAGAGGTGTACCTGTGTCTATGAATATAGAGATAATTCGTGAATAGACTGTACTGTGAATAAATAATATAACTGGTTCCACTTTAAATAATGGATTGAATTGATATCTGAAACTAAGTAAGAAATCTTATATTTATATAGAACCATTCATTCCAACCAGTTACACATCTAATGGTAATATTAGTGTTATGGTTTATTGTGACGGGTTTGTGAGTTTTGCTTCAAATGTGATAATGGAAATCGAAAATAATGTGTTTGGAAAGAAGTCTCATGAAAAGAGCAGTCAAGAAACATGGAGGAATACATGTGTTCTCAAGCAGGAAGTGATTGAAAGTGAAACAAATGCCTATAAATTTGCGAAATTTTGATGAGACATATATGCTATGATGTGCATAAACTGAAGAAATAGTAATGTACCAGTGTTGAATAAAAATGAACGTCAAAATGCACATCATGTCTACTTGCATTGATGTTCAACTGGGTCAGTTACTGTAGAAATATTAGGATTTTGGGGGGGGATTAATAATACAATTTATTTTAGCACTAGCATGCCACAGAATGTAGAGGAAAGATCAATGGATTTTTAGTTATAGCACTAATAATCTAACATTTAGTGACTATTTTGGATAGTCTAAAATTACATAAGGCTATGTAACATAATTTTTTTTATTTAACATTCATCAAAGCTTGGAATTTTCATAATATTTCTTCTTTTTTATTTTTTATTTTTTCAGTTGTTGATTGACCTTCATTTTGTTTATTTGTATGTGGTGCTGAGAATAGAACCATGTGCCTTACACATGCTAGAAAAGCATGTTACCACTGAGCCACAAACCCAGCCCCTCCACTTTTATCTTAACATCATACACTCATGTCCCTCTTCTTTACTCACTTTCTTCCCCATTTTCCCCCTTCTCTCCCTTCCTTTTTCGTTTCCCCTCCATATCTATTTTTCTCTCATGTCATTACAAACAGTAGTATGCTATGAAATTTAAGTTTAAGACTGTTTTTTATAGTCATTCTTTTTCTTGAGAAAATCTAAAAATTATAATCACCTGATAGATATATTACAATACATTTATTACACATATGTATCTATATTCATGCATATGCATTACATATATTATATATATATACATATATATTTAAAAGTACTTTGATTTTCCTGTTAGAAATAATATAGACCAAGTCTTTCTTAATTCTCAATTCTTCCATAATTAACATCTTACAGTGAAAATCAAATAAACATATTTAAGTAAAAAGGTATCATTCTTATTTATCAATACTGATAATTTAAGGTTTTATATCACATTAAGCTGTAATATGGCATATTAACTCTTATGAATTAGAGAAATTTTATTTGAACAACCTATTATTTAAGGACCATATGCACTGACATTTTAAATGGCGTTCTTGTGATTTCTATTTCTATCAATTGTGTATTAATTGCCAAATACTTATTTTAGTACTTTTCATGTTCATAATTGATATAAAGTCAATTGTTTAATTCTTCTTGTAAGTAGTTACTTATTACAGTAGGGACATTATTAATAATACAACATCTTTATAAGAAAAATGGTACAAATTTATTTTCATGCAAAATTAAGAATAATTGCATGCTCTAAATGTTTGATTGTTGATACTTATAATAAAGAGCTTTTGATGAGTCTCTTCCCCAGTAAAACATAAAATGCAAAGATAATGTCCAAATAAAGATAAGAAAAATACACATTATCAGCTAGAAACTATTAAATAAAAGATGAAAAGAACAATCCAGCACATTGTACGAACTTGTCAGATGAGGTAGTATTCTGGAAGAATAGCCTAAGACTAGACCTTGTCCATGTCAAAATATTCACGAAAAAAATGAAGTATGAAAAGTGTAGAAAATGCTATGAATTTTTCATGAAGATAGGTGAATTATCCTTTCATCTCAATTTATGTGCATTTTCTGGTAAAATAAATTTGTGATATTTACAACTACACAAAACAAAGTTTCTGCATAGCAAAATGAATACATCTGAACCCATTTTTAGCTGATTTCTTCCCACTAAATTTTAAACCTTTATTTATTTATTTATTTATTTTTATTGGTTGTTCAAAACATTACAAAGCTCAAGATATATCATCTTTCATACATTTGACTCAATTGGGTTATGAACTCCCATTTTTTCCCCAAATACGAATTGTAGAATCACATCGGTTACACATTCACACTTTTACATAATGGCATATTAGTGACTGTTGTATTCTGCTACCTTTCCTATCCCCTACTATCCACCCTCTCCTCCCCTCCCATCTTCCCTCTCTACCTCATCTGCTATTGTTCAATTCTCTCCATTGTTTCCCCCCCACTTCCCCTCACAACATTTTATATGCGATTTTGTGTAACATTGAGGGTCTCCTACAATTTTCATAAGCTTTCCCTTCTCTCTCCCTTTCTCTCCCCCCATTCGTCTTTGTTTAATGTTAATATTTTCCTCATGCTCTTCCTCCCTGTTCTGCTCTTATTTGCTCTCTTTATATCAGAGAAGACATTTGGCATTTATTTTTTAAGGACTGGTTAGCTTCGCTTAACATAATATGCTCTAATGCCATCCATTTCCCTGCAAATTCTATGATTTTGTCATTTTTGTGCTCTGTAATACTCCATTGTGTATAGATGCCACATTTTTTTATCCATTAATCTATTGAAGGGCATCTAAGTTGGTTCCACAGTCTAGCTATTGTGAATTGTGCCGCTATGATCATTGATGTGGCAGTATCCCTATAGTACGCTCTTTTAAGATCCTCAGGGAACAGTCCAAGAAGGGTGATAGCTGGGTCAAATGGTGGATCCATTTCCAGCTTTCCCAGGAATATCCATACTTCTTTCAAAATTGGCCTCACCAATTTGCAGTCCCACCAGCAGTGTACAAGTGTACACTTTTCCCCACATCCTCGCCAACACTTATTGTTGTTTGACTTCATAATGGCTGCTCATCTTACTGGAGTAAGATGGTATCTTAAGGTGGTTTTGATTTGCATTTCTCAGACTGCTAGAGATGGTGAGCATTTTTTCATGTACTTGTTGATTGATTGTATGTCCTCCTCTGTGAAGTGTCTGATTAGGTCCTCGGCCCATTTGTTGATTGGGTTATTTGTTATCTTATTGTTTAATATTTTGAGTTCTTTGTATATTCTGCATATTAGGGCTCTATCTGAAGTGTGAGGGGTAAAAATTTGTTCCCAGGATGTAGGCTCTCTATTTACCTCTCTTATTGTTTCTCTTCTTGAGAAAAAAACTTTTTAGTTTAAGTAAGTCCCATTTGTTTTTTTCTTGTTATTAACTCTTGGGCTATTGATGTCTTATTAAAGAATTTGGAGCCTGACCCCACAGTATATAGATCGTAGCCAACTTTTTCTTCTATGAGACGCAGTGTCTCTGATTTGATATCTAGCTCCTTGATCTATTTTGATTTAACTTTTGTGCATGGTGAGAAAACGGGATTCAGTTTCATTTTGTTGCATATGGATTTCTAATTTTCCCTGCACCATTTGTTGAAGATGCTATCCTTCATCCATTGCATGTTTATAGGCACTTTATCAAATATAAGAAAGTTGTAATTTTGTGGATTGGTTTCTCTGTCCTCCATTCTATACCATTTGTCCACCTGCCTGTTTTCGTACCAGTACCACACTGTTTTTGTTACTATTGCTTTGTAGTAAAGTTTGAACTCTGGTATCGCTATACCTCCCGATTCACACTTCCTGCTTAGAATTTCTTTTGCTATTCTGTGTCTTTTGTTTTTCTATATGAATTTCATGATTGCTTTATCATTTCTACAAGAAATGCCATTGGGATTTTGATTGGCATTGCGTTAAACCTGTATAGAACTTTGGGTAATTTCGCCATTTTGATGAATTTAGTTCTGCCTATCCATGAACAGGGTACATTTTTCCATCTTCTAAGATCTTTTTCTATCTCTCTCTTTAGGGTTCTGTGGTTTTCACCTCTTTTGTTAGGTTGATTTCCAAGTATCTTATTTTCTTTGAGGATATTGTGAATGGAGTGGTTTTCCTCATTTCAATTTCAGAAGTTTTGTTGCTGATATACAGGAATGCCTTTGATTAATGCGTGTTGGTTTTATATCCTTCATTTATTAACTCTAGCAGTTTCTTTGTAGACCCTTTTGGGTCTGTTAAATATATTACCATGTCATCCACAAATAGCGATAATTCAAGTTCTTCTTTTCCTATTTTTATGCCTTTAATTTCTTTTGTCTGTCTAATTTCTCTGGCTAGTATTTCAAGAACTAAATTGAATAGAAGTGGTGATAGAGGGCATCCCTGTCTTGTTCCAGATTTCAGAGGGAATGCCTTCAGTTTTCTCCATTTAGGATGATCCTAGCCTGAGGTTTAGCATATATAGCTTTTACAATGTTGAGGTAAGTTCCTGTTATTTCTAGTTTTTCTAGTGTTTTGAACATAAAGGGATGCTGAACTGTGTCGAATGTTTTTACTACATCTATCGAGATGATCATATGGTTCTTGTCCTTAAGTCTATTGATGTGGTGAATAGCATTTATTGATTTCCGTATATTGAACCAGCCTTGCATTCCAGGGAAGAATCCTACTTGATCATGGTGCACAACTATTTTGATATGCTTTTGGATTCAATTCACATGGATTTCATTGAGAATTTTTGCATCCAAGTTCATTAGAGATATTGGTTGTAGTTTTCTTTTTTGAAGTGTCTTTGTCTGGTTTTGGGATCAGGGTGATTTTGGACTCCGAGAATGAATTTGGAAGAGCTCCTTATTTTTCTATTTCTTGATATAGCTTGAAAAGTATTGGTACTAATTCTTCTTTGAAGGTTTTGTTGAACTCTGCTCTATACCCATCAGGTCCAGGGCTTTTTTTGGTTGGTAGTATTTTGATGGCTTCTTCTATTTCTTCCTTTGTTTTTGGTCTGTTTAAATTGTGTGTGTCTTCCTGACTGAATCTGGGCAGATCGTATGACTTAAGAAATTTGTCGATATTTTAACTATCTTCTATTTTATTGGAATATAGGGTTTCAAAATACTTTCTAATTATCTTCTGTATTTGTGTACTGTCTGTTGTGATATTGTCTTTTTCATTCCATATGTTAGTAATTTCAGTTGTCTCTCTTCTTCTCATCCTTAGCATGGCTAAGGGCCTGTAAATCTTATTTATTTTTTCAAAGAACCAACTTTTAGTTTTATCAATTTTTTCAATGTTTTTTTTTGTTTCAATTTCGTTGATTTCTGCTCTAATTTTAATTATTTCTTGTCTTCTACTACATTTGCTGTTGTTTTGCTCTTCCTTTTCTAGGTTTTTGATGTGTACTGTGAGTTTATTTATTTGTTGTTTTATTCTTTTTTTGAGGAAAGAACTCCAAGAAATGAATTTCGCTCTTAAAACTGCCTTCTTTGTGTCCCATAGATTCCAGTACGATGTGTCTGTATTGTCATTTGATTCTAAAAATATTTTTATCTCCTCCTTTATGTCTTCTGTAACCCATTGATCATTCAGTAGAATATTGTTCATTTTCCATGTGATGTAGGATTTTTCCTTCCTTCTTTTATCATTGATTTCCAGTTTCATTCCATTATGATCAGATATGGTGCATGGTATTTTCTCCACGCCTTTATATTTACTAAGAGTTGCCCAATGGCATAATATATGGTCTAACTTGGAGTAGGATCCATGTGCTGCTGAGAATAAAGTGTATCCACTTGATGATGGTTGATGTATTCTATATATGTCGGTTACGTCAAGGTTATTGATTGTGCTGTTGAATTCTATAGTTTCTTTATTCAGTTTTTTATAGAGGATCTGTCTAATGGCGAGAGCGGTGTGTTGAAGTCACCCATAATTATTGTGTTGTAGTCTATTTGACTCTTGAACTTGAGGCGAGTTTGTTTTATGAGCATTGCAGCTCAATTGTTTGGTGCATACCAATTGATAATTGTTATGTCTTGTTGGTGGATGGTTCCTTTTAACAATATATAGTGTCCTACTTTATCCCTTTTGATTAATGTAGGTTTGAAGTTGATTTTATATGATATGAGTATGGCCACTCCTGCTTGCTTCCGAGGGCCATATGAGTGGTATGATTTTTCCCAACCTTTCACTTTCAGCCTGTGTATGTCTTTACCTTTCATATGAGTCTCTCGAAGGCAGCATATTGTTGGATTTATTTTTTTGATCCAGGTTACTAGCCTATGTCTCTTGATTGGTGAGTTTAGATTTTTAACATTTAAGGTTACAATTGAAATATGATTTGTACTTCCAGTCATGTTTATTTATTTATTTATTTTAATTTGGGTAGTTTTTACTTTTTGGTTTTTTTCTTACCCCTTTACTGAGATACCTCCCGCTGTTAGTTTTGGGCACTATTTTTCAATTCCTCTTCTTGTAGTATTTTGCTCAAAATGCTTTGCAGTGCTGGTGTTCTGTCTGCGAATTCTTTTAGCTTTTATTTATCAGGAAGGACTTAATTTCATTGTCAAATCTGAAGCTTAATTTTGTTGGATACAGTATTCTTGGTTGGAATCCATTATTTTTCAGTGTTTGAAATACATTGTTCAAAGATCTTCTCGCTTTCAATGTCTGTGATGAAAAATCAATTGTTAACCTTATTGGTTTACCCCTGAATGTTATCTGCCTACTTTCTTTCGTAGCTTTTAATATTCTCTCCTTGTTCTGTATGTTGGCTATCTTCATAATTATATGTCTTGGAGTTTGTCTATTATGGTTTTGAATGTTTGAGGTCCTGTAGGCTTCCAGGATATGGCAATCCATTCCATCTTTCATCTCTGGGAAGTTTTCTAGAATTATTTCATTTAATATGTTGTTCATTCATTCGGTTTGAATTTCTATGCCTTCTTCTATCCCGATGACTCCCAATTTTGTTTTTTTTATGACATCCCATATCTCTTGAATAGTTGCTCATGGGATTTAAGCATGTTTTCTGTGTTGACTATATTCTTTTTAAGTTGACAAACTTTGTCTTCATTATCTGATGTTCTGACTTCTACTTGATCTAGTCTATTTGTAATATTCTTGTTTGAGTTTTTAATTTGGTTTATAGTTTCCTGCATTTCTAGAATTACTGTATGATTTTTTAAAAGATCTCTATCTCCTGGTAAAGCTTGTTCTTTGCCATTTGAATTTGTTTGTTTAATTCATTTTCGAAATGTACTTTTATCCTTAGACTTGCTGCCTCATGTCTTCTCTCTTATTCCTTTCCATCTGAGTTAGGTATGACTTAAGTTTTTTCCCTATCCCTGTTTCTGATGCTTGTAGGTTCTCCTGTAGTATTAAGTTGTCCTTCATTGTTTTTACACCTTGTTTTCCCTTGTTTTTTCATGATGTTCACGTCATTTTCCAGCTCTATTTGATTGCTGTGTTTCTGCTCTCTTCCATAGATTTGTTATGGGTTTATATATCTCTGTTTTCTCTCCTTTGTGTTGGTAGACTATGCCTGCTTAAGTGGATTCCGCCGTTAAGGAATTCTGACGGCCGAGCTCCAGTGATGTCACCTCTCTGCTGTGGTGGGCCCCAGGCTCCTTGCCGGAGGGTCCGAATTGGGTGGGTGGACTGGATTGTCTCTGGTTGGTTTCAGCTCCCGGTCGCTGGCAGGCCGGCAGTCTCCAGCCACCCAGTAGCGTGGGCAGCTTGTGGTCTGTCTTCAGCTGGTGGGTGATCTCTTGCCACACAGTTGCACGTTCGGTCGCCGGCAGGCGCGCGTTCTCCAGCCGTCAAGACATAGCGTCAGCAGGTGGGCTGGCGCCAGCAGGAAGGTGGTCTCCCGTTGCCCAGTCACACTGGCAGTGGGCCGGCGTTCTCCAGCCAGCCAGTCAGGAGGGCCTGGCCTCTAGTCCCCTGGTTTATCCTGTTAGTCCTGATTTCTCCTGCTAGACCAGATTTCTCCTGAGTGATGCTTCTCGGCAGCTCAAACTGTTCTCTGGGTCTGCCGTTTGTTGGGTGGGGAGGGTGTCTATTGGGAACCCTGGAACTCTATTGTTTTAATTTTTTTCGCTTGCCCATCGCCCCGCACTGGCTAGACAAGTTTCATTTTTGCCGCTGATGGGAAGGGGAGATGAAGGTCAGGTGCCTCTAGTTTTCCCCCAGTCTTTATGCAGACTTGCTCTGATTATTCCTCCCCCAAAATCCTAGGAGATATTTTATGCGAATTCCCCTCTGTATGTGAGATGAGCTGAGAAACACACACCTGTTTTATTCTTGCAATCTGTCAGGGAGTGGTGGTGGTTACTTCAGCTCTCCAAGATGGTGGCTGTTGGTTTCCTTTGTGGAGTTTCTGCTTTGGGGCATAGAAATGTACTGCTAACTTCCCCGTCTGAAATCCCGAATTCAGCTGGGGGCTCAGTGGATGCTCAGCCAGCAGGATTCCACAGAATCCGCAGCAACGTTTCTCCCTGCTTGCTGGTCGCTTCTGGGTGGTGCCTCACCATTTGTAGACACAGGGCAGGTCACGCGGATCAATCAGAATGGATCTCCAGTTGCACAAGTGGCTTGTGTTTGAGACTCAATTACCGGACCTCGGTGGTGGAAATCATTCTTCTAGGTTTCGGTAAACACCCATTTTCCTGTAAGATCCTAACAAGATAGTTTTTCATTGCTCTAACTCTTTATTCACTTGCGCAGTGGCAGGGTACACTGGGTGTGATACACTGTCTTCACAGCCATCTTGCAATGCCGAAATATTAGGATTTGGATGCACCATTTACTGAAAGCTGTTTCAGTACTAGGAAAAAATATGTATTTCAGGTGGATGAATATTTCTGAGAATAATTTTTTAAAAATTGGATTATAAATCCACATACATGAATATGAATGAATTTAGGGAGTGCAAAATAAGACACAAATATTTCATATTTTGAAAAATCTGGAGAGTATATATATATATATATATATATATATATATATATATATATACACACACACACACACACACACACAGACATTAAAAACTAGCAATATATATGCCAATCAAAATTCATCATGAAATACATATCATCCACAGACCCAAAAATATTCATATACTGAACATGGATTTATGTATAATGTTGTTCAACTAGGAGGCTTACCCATAGTTTGAATTTTCAGTTCCAACAGCATTTAGGAGGAGTGATCTCTTCTCACAATTTGTATTTGCCAAGTCAGTCACCTCACAAAAATGTACGTGTGATACCAGGTACAATTCTATATGTGCATATAAAATTACATGTGCTGAATAGGCTACAGAGAAAAGGAGACAGGAATTCACATATTTGTTAACTTTCAAAACACACGGAGAACTATTTCAACAAAAAAAATGACTAGATTTATAACTCCTACCCTATATAATGCAACAGGCAATTCCAACTATACACCATGCCTCCTCTGAACTGCTTGTATTTCTATTCTGTTTTGGTTATTATTCTCTATCATATTACGATTAGTAGTCAGAGTCTAGTATGGTAGGGGTTAGAGTCAGGGATTCAGTATTTCGAATGGAAATTTGGAAAATGTATCCAATGTGTATGCAAATATGTGCCACACAAAATCTTCCCACTCCTCCAGAACAATGGCTTGACATTATCTTCGCCCCAAGTAAGACATAATTAGAGGAGAAGAATTAGAAAATCAGTGAATACTTCTCTGGAATGTAATATGCTAAGAAGTTCACTACCTTGAAGGTGGTACAGGAGTTTCCAAAAGTAAGGGACAGGGTGAACACTCCATAAACATGGAGCTCTGCTGGCCTAAAGACTTCTTGAGAAATTTCCTCTGAGATTGGGCACTTGAAACATATGTTGTTATGAGGAGCTTTAGCTTCCTTTGTACTGAGATCATCAAAGCTGGGTCTGCACCTATGTGACCTGTAAAACATAGTTTCTTATTTTCCAATTAACATGAGACACCAGTCCTGAATTTGATCTTTGTAGGTAAACTGTGGCCACTGGGTTCTAAGTGTCTCCCTGTGTGGACTGTGAAGCCATTTGTTCATCCTCCAATTTTCATGGTGTTTCTTGCTGCTGTATTTGCTTATGAAGTAAAAAAAAGTTCACCTGGGACACAGTGCTTGAGGGAGTTCTGTCACGTGTGGTGGGTCAGGGTCTGCAAGAGAATATACCAACAATGCTTCTATTCCACATAGCTTTTCCCCTTGACCACAGCAACATAATTCTCAACATTGCCCTGAAACCTCTCTATATAACAAGATACCATTACATATAAGGGTCTGCTGGCTGCACCATGTCAGTCACAAGGCATTTGGAAGCCAATGGAAGATCAACATGGCCCCACCACAGATGTTTTATCACACACCTCCCCTCCTCTGATCTAGGCCCACTACTCAGCAGGCTCCAATTTACTGGCATCTCTGTTATACACCATTTTGATGAAACCTAGTCAATCAAGGCACTGTCTGGTATACTCATGATCAGCAACCGGTTTTCCAAATTTTCTCCAGTGCCACCTGGTCATGGAAATTTCAATAATTTTATTGTATTTATCTAGCCATTTTTCACGGATGAAGATGGAGGCACTGTGGATTTCAATTTGTACAGGAACCATTAAATGATGAGAAACCTCATTTCGATGAATGCTCTGTAGAACTGTTAAAGACAAGGCTTCCCAGGGAGTGGCCAAAAAGTCACATGAAATCAGACCCATTGAGGTCTACAATGTGAGGTCCATGTGTGTTTTGACTGTCACCTATGCCTACCAAGTCTTTCAGAAAAAAAAATCATGTGGTATCCTGGCTGAGATTCCCAGTGCTCTGTGGAAAGCCACCCTGGGCCTAGATCTCAGTTTCCAAGGGAGACTCTCATGCGTGCCCTCCTAGAATCCCAACACAATTCATGGCACAAGTTCTCTGAGATCAGATCCAGAATGCACTCTCTAAGTGTAATCACACCAGAGTTCAAGCCCATGTGGACCCAGGCATCTCCTTTAACAGCCACATAATGACCACAATTAAACCAAAACACTCCCACATGGCCCTCATCATTTTCCATATAGATACTCATCATAACCTCTGGCTGGAGGTTTCCATGAGGGGCACATTCCAAGACAGTGTCCAAAATAAGCTCCCTTGCCCCTCATTTGCCTAAAGTCAGGGTGGCCTGGACATACTTCCTGTGAACCCGGAGTGATCAAATAGGCATGCCGTTAATACTGCACCGCTTCTTCAATTTGAGGCCTACTGAGTTAGAGGTATAGATTCTTTATGTAAATTAGAGTCATGAGAAAACCCAAGCACCTTTGCAGGGCTTTGAAGAACTCAATTGACAAAAAGGATCCCTATTCTCACTTGATAGAGGTCAGGAACCTCACAGAGGAAAGCGAGACTTTATCCACAATGACTGGTGTATTTGCCATTTTGGTTTTGGATGCACACATGGGATCTTTCTTTAGATCCATCTGGTGCTGAGAATCTAAGCCACAACCTCACACAGGGCCAAGATGCTAATTCAGACACATCCCTTTCCAAAGCAATTAAGCAAAGAGCCACAGGTGATGCCCAATCATTTCCATTTGAAAACTGTTTACTTCAGGTTTCACAAAGGGGTGGCCAGAGCAAGAACTTCCTGACATTCAGTTCATCAGAACAATATATAAGCAAAATGCCCAAAGCAGGGTTTTTCCACTGAGATTTTCCTGGTCACACTGATATCTGAGTTTTTTGAGATGCTCGCCATTACCTTCAGCTATCCAGTACATGGCCATGTCACAGATCTTGGAGGTGGTATATATGTTGGACACAAAACCATGATCCTATTCTGGAGAGTGAACAGAGTTCATGAATAAACCTGGAAATTAGGAATGTATTAGGTTATGCCCATCTTTAAGTAAAGCCGCAAACCATTCATAAATTGGGCAGGATGAAATGGGAAGCTTTCTACTAGACAGGACACATCCATTGATGCACTCTCTTTTCTAATGTCTACAACCACGGACACCATGGGATACACAGACATAGAAACACTCTCCTTTTCAAACGACTTACGAGAAACAGTTCACTCCAAACCAAACAAACCACCTTTTTTTCCTATTCTCACAACATGAGAGAAAATCACAAACTCACAACCACACCCACAAAGGCACCTTTTTACCCTAAGTAGGTCTGTGACTCTATGGAGTGTCCTCTGACTGGTGGGCCACACAATGTTCCCCCGAAATGTCCTGTCCTGTCTCAGATATGGTCTCCTTGGCCATCTCTATGAAGTTGTCAGGAGCCAGCGGTGGGCCACTATCTGCTTTTTCAGGAAAGGCCCCTCTTCAGAGCTCTCTTGGCTTTTGGCCATTCTAACATCAGTAGGTACAAAGAAAGACTGACTCTGTCCTTGGTAATTCCAAACAAGTGAACCCACTGGGACTGGTACTGGGACTGGCTCTGTGTGCCTGGCTTCCAGGATCCCAAGTTCAGAGAGTTCCATCACCAAGGGAGTAAGGTGAGGTCACTTCCTTCAGGAACTGAATGAGGTCACTGCCTTGGCAAACACTTTATCCTAACAGTTGCTTCCAAGTGTCTCATTAGATGGAGGCTTCCCCTACTTCCTGTGAAACATTCACAAGTTAGAATGGTATATCAACCATAGGAACCCGGTAATTGCTCTCCACACAGGCCTGGTTTGGTCCATCTCCTCTACATTGAGAAGAGAGGTTCTGATTCAGACACATCCCGTCATCCTGACCAGGTATTTTGCCATGGAAGATTACTTTTGCTTTCTCAGGTCCTCCATAGCTGACTACATATTCTCCAGGGATCATTTCTGCAGTGAACTTGTGGTTCTCAACAGGTGAAAGATCCCCTACATTCCTGTATTGTAAGACCAACTCTGTCCCTGCTCTTCTTTAAATTTACATTGAGGGAACAGTGTATTGTTAGGGTTAATAAAATGTTTGATTTGGGTTAGAAATCATTCTGCTGGATGAATAATGGTATTGGGAACCTGCGATATTTTTAAAAATATAGAGGTGAAATATATAAATGAAAAAAGAAAGTCTAGGTAATTTTGAAGCCCAGAGGGGCAATGGGCCCTTCATTGGGATACTTAGCTTTGATTTACGTTGTGCACAGATATCTCAGATAAATCGATATACAATGGCATAGGACCTTGTTCCTTTTATGATTAAAATTCGAAGAGAACATCCAGTCAAAAAGGGATAGTAAGTAGGATTAGATAGATATTCGGTAGGTTAACAAAGAAGAGTGAGTATAGGATTTGGAACAAAAGTGCTTTAGCAATAGGGTTTGGGTTAAAGTGTGAAAGTAAATATCAGCACACTTGAAGGGTCAGTCACAATGATGAACAGTGGAAAATATGTAGGAAAGCAGATATCAATAGAGATATTACAAAATCAACAAATGGGCCAAGGACCTGAACAGACACTTCTCAGAAGAAGACATACAATCAATTAATAAGTACATGAAAAAATTCTCACCTTCTCTAGCAGTCAGAGAAATGCAAATCAAAACCACCCTAAGATACCATCTCACTCCAGTAAGATTGGCAGCCATTAGGATGTCAAACAATAATATGTGCTAGCGAGGATGTGGGGAAAAGGGTACACTTGTACATTGCTGGTGGGACTGCAAAATGGTGCGGCCATTATGGAAAGCAGTATGGAGATTCCTGGGAAAGCTGGGAATGGAACCACCATTTAACCCAGCTATCGCCCTCCTCGGACTATTCCCTGAGGACCATAAAAGAGCATGCTATAGGGATACCGCCACATCAATGATCATAGCAGCACAATTCACAATAGGCAGACTGTGGAACCAACCTAGATGCCCTTCAATAGATGAATGGATAAAAAATAATGTGGCATCTATACACAATGGAGTATTATGCAGCACTAAAAAATGACAAATTCATGGAATTTGCAGGGAAATGGATGGCATTAGAGCAGATTATGCTAAGTGAAGCTAACCAATCCTTAAAATACAAATGCCAAATGTCTTCTTTGATTTAAGGAGAGCAATTAAGAACTGAACAGAGGGAAAGAGCATGAGGAAAATATTAACATTAAACTGAGACAAGTGATGGGAGGGAAAGGGAGAGAGAAGGGAAATTGCATGGAAACGGAAAGAACCCTCATCGTTATACGAAATCACATATACGAGGTTGTGAGGGGAAAGGGGGGGAAGGGAGAGAACGGAACAACAACAGATGAGGTAGAGAGGGAAGATGAAAGGGGAGGGGAGGGGGGATAGTAGGGGATAGAAAAGTCAGCAGAATACAACAGTCACTAATATGGCATTATGTAAACATTGTGAATGTGTAACTGATGTGATTCTGCAATCTGTATTTGGGGTAAAAATGGAAATGCATAACTCACTTGAATCAAATGTATGAAAGATGAAAAAAAAATTAAAAAAGTACTAAATTGGCTCATCGTAACCATAAAAAAAGAGATATTACAAAATCAGGCAAAGTATAAAGTGAGTGATATGATTAGATATTTGCAACAGGGTTGATTTTGAATATATAATCTTAAGAAGAAACATATATGTAGTCACCAATAGGATTGATATTTGAGAGCATTAGGCAACCTGAACATGGAAGTAATCCATGTTCACTTTCCATTTAGGCTTTAGTACAATAATAAGTGTGAACTTTGCATTTTGTGTCCAGAATATTACTGTGATAAAATGTATATGTAGATTAGGTGACATGAGTATTTCTTTCACCATTTCTGCGAGTAATATTTTGAAGACATATACATAAGTATTGGTTGTACAAAAAGCTGTACCCTGTGTCTATGAATATACAGATAATGCATGAATAGACCATACTGTGAATAAATAGTATAGCTGGTTCCACTTTAAATAATGGATTGAATTGATATTCACAAAGGAGTGGTCTGAGGCAAAAACCTTCCTGAAATTCAGGGCAACAGAACAATAGGTAAACAAAACGCACAAAGCAGGGTTTCTCCACTGAGACTTTCCTGTTCACACTGATATCTGAGTTTTCTGAGATGCTCGCCTTTCCCTTCAGCTATCCAGTACATAGCCATATCACATAGCTTGGAGGTAGTACATATCTTGGACACAAAACAATGAGGCAATTCTGGAGAGTGTCCAGAATTCAGGATGTAAACAGAAACTTTGAAAGATAGCAGGTGTTTCCCTTCAATAAGGAAAGCTGCAGTCCATTAATAAATCAGGCAGGATGAATGTTGCGAAGCTTTCTCCTAGACAGGACACATCCATTGATGCATTTTCTTTTCTAATGTCTACAACCACGGACAGAGTGGGATACACAGACATAGAAGCACTCGCCTTGTCAAAGGACTTACTAGAAACAGTCCACGCCAATTCAAACAAACAGCCTTTCTTACATCTTCTCAGAACTTGAGAAAAAACCATACACACACCTACACCCACAAAGGCACCTCCTTTGTGGAGTGTCCTCTGAATGGTGGGCCATACTATATTCCCCCAAAATGGCCTGTTGTATCTCAAATCTGGTCTCCTTGGCCAACTCTGTGCAGTTGTCAGGAGCCAGCGGTGAACCAATACCTGCTTTCTCAGAAAGGTCTTTCTTCAGAGCTTTCCTGGCATTTGGCCATTCTCACATCTGTTGGTACTAAGAAAGACTGACTCTGTGCTTGGTAAATTGAAACAAGTGAGACCACAGGGACTGGGACTGCGACTGGCTCTGGGTGCCTCTCTTCCTGGATCCCAAGTTCAGAGAGTTCCATCACCAAGGAAGTGAAGTGAGGTCACTTCCTTCAGGAACAGAATGAGGTCACTGCCTTGGCAACCTCTTTGTCCTAACAGTAACTTCTAAGGGTCCCATGAGATGGAGTCTGTCCCTTCTTTCTGTCACACTTTCACAAGTTAGAATGGTATATCAACCATAGGCACCTGGGAAGAGCTCTCCACACAGGAATGATTTGGTCCATCTTCTCTACATTTAGAAGATAGAGGTTGATTCAGACACATCCATTCATCTTGACCAGGTTGTTTACCATAAAAGATGACTTTTCCTCTCTCAGGTCCTTCATAGCTGCCTATATCTTCTCCAGGGATCATTTCTGCATGGACCTTTGATGTTCTCAGAAGGTGGAAGATCCCCTACATTCCTGTATTGTAAGACCAACTCTGTCCCTCCTCTTTTGTAAAGTTAGATTGAGGGAACAGTGTATGTTTAGGGTTAATAACATGTTTTTTTTGGGTTAGGAATCTCTCTGCCCCATGAATAATGGTATTGGGAACCTGTGATATTTACAAGAATATATAGGTGAAATGTAAGTATGAAAACAGAAATCTAGGTAAGATTCGAAGTCAGAAGGGCATTGGGTCCTTGAGTGGGATTCTTAGGTTTGAATTATGTTCTGCATATATGTCTCCGACAAATTGAAATACAATGGTTTAGGACCTTATACCTTGGATGATTAATTGTCGAAGAGAACATCGAGTCAAAAAGCAATAGTCAGTAGGATTAGGAAGATAGTCAGTAGGTTTAGAAATAAGAGTGAGTATAGGATTTAGACCAAAATTTCTTTAGCAATAGGGTCTCGGGTAGACATTGAATGTAAATATCAGCATATGTGAAGTGTCAGACACAATGATGAACTGGGGAATATATGTAGGAAAGCAGATATCAATAGAGATATAAGGAAATCAGGCAAAGTATAAACTGAGTGATAGGATTAGACATTTTCAACAGGCTTGAAGTTGAATATATAATCTTAGAAAGAAACAAATATGTAGTCACCAATAGGATTTACATTTGAGAGCATTAGGCAACCTGGATATGGTTGTTTTTAGTAATCCATGCTCACTTTCCATTTAGGCTTTGATACAATCATGAGTATGACCTTTGTTTTTTGTGTCCAGAATATTACTGTGATAAAAAAAGAAATATATATCAATATATATATATTGATAGATAGATAGATAAGGTGACATGTTTATTTCTTCTACCATTTTTGGGAGCAATGTTTTGAAGAGGTATAAATTAGTATTGGGGGAACAAAGAGGTGTACACTGTGTCTATGAATATAGAGATAATGCATTAATAGACCATACTGTGAATAAATAGCATACCTGGTTCCAACTTTAATAATGGATTGAATTGAAATGTGAATATGTACAGGAAATCTTATATTGATATTCACACATTCATTCCAACCACTTATACCTCTAATGGTAATATTAATGTTATGGTTTATCTTGAAGAGTGTGTGGGTTTAGCTTCAAAATTGATTATGGAAATCGAAAATAATGTGTTTGGAAAGAAGTCTCATGAAAAGACCAGTCAAGTAACATGGAGGAATACATGTGTTCTGAAGCAGGAAGTGATTAAAAGTGAAACAAATTCCTATAAATTTCTGAACTTGTGAATGAAATATATAACCTATGATGTGCAAAAACTGAAGAAATAGTAATGTACCAGTGTTGAATTAAAATGAATGTCAAAATAGACATCATGTCCCATAGGAATATACTTGCATTGATGTTAAACTGGGTCAGTTACTGTAGAAATATTAGGATTTGTAAGCACCATTGACTGAAGTTAGTTTTCAGCACTGGGAAACAAATATGTATTTCAGGTAGATGATTATTTCTGAGAATAATCTTGTGAAAAGTTGATTATAAATCCACATACATGAACATGAATGAATTTACGGAGTGTATATAAGACAAATATATTTCATATTTTATAAAATCTGTAGAGTGTATGTATATATATATATATATATATATATATATATATATATAGACAAAAAAACACAAAAATTCATTAAAAAGTATCAATATATATATGCCAATCGTAATTCATCATGTAATATATATCACCCTCAGATGCAAAAATATTTATTTTACTAAACATGGGTTTATGTATAATATTGTTCTAATAGGAAGCTCACCCATAGTTTGGATTTTCAGTTCCAACAGCGTTTAGGAGGACTGATCTCTTCTTACAATTTGTTTCTGCCAAGTCAGCCAACTCATAAAAATATACGTGTGATACCAAGTAGGAATCTATATGTGCATATAAAAAGTACATGTGCTGAGTAGGCTACAGAGAAAGGGAGACAGGAATTCACATATTTGTTAACTTTAAAAACGCATGGAGAGAGCTGGGGATGTGGCTCAAGTCGTAGTGCGCTCGCCTTGCATGCGTGCGGCATGGGTTCGATTCTCAGCACCACGTGCAAACAAAGATGTTGTGTCCGCCGATAACTAAAAAAATAAATATTATAGAATTCTCTCTCTCCTCTCTAACTCTCTCTTTAAAAAAAAACACATGGAGGACTATTTCAATTAAAAATTGAGTAGATTTATAAAACCGACCCTTTATCATGCAAGAGGGAAGTCCAACTATACACCATGCCTCCTCTGAACTGCTTGTATTTTCATTTTTTTTGTTTATTTTTCTCCATCATATTAGGATTAGTAGTCAGAGTCTAGTAGGGTATGAGTTAGTGTCAGGGATTCAGTATTTCGAATGGAAAATTGGAAAATGGATCAATGTGTATGCAAATGTGTACTACAAAAAAATTTTCCCACTCTCATTCAGAACAATGCCTTGACATTACCTTCACCCCAAGTAAGACACAATTAGAGGAGAAGAGTTAGAAAATCTTTGAATACATATCTGAAATTGAAAATGCTTAGGGTTCACAACCTTGGAGATTGTAGAGGAGTTTCCAAAAGTAAGGGACAGTGTAAAAACTCTACAAACATGGAGATTTGCCTGCCTAAAGACGTCTGGAGAAACTGTCTCTAGGTTGGGCACTTGAAATATATGTTTTTGTGAGGATCTTTAGCTTCCTTTCCAGTGAGACCATCAAAGCTGCGTCTTCATCTCTGTGATCTGGAGGACATGGTTTATAATTTTCCAATAAACATGAAGCAGCAGTGCTGAATTCTCTCTTGTATGTAAACTGTGGCCACTGGGGGCTAAGTGTCTCCCCATATGGACTGCGAAGCCATTTTATCATCCTCCACTTTTCCTAATGTTTCTTCCTGCTGCACTCGGAGTTTGGTATTTGCTTCACGAAATACAAGGAGTTCAACTGGGACAGAGTGTTGCCGCGAGTTCTGTCACGTGTGGTGGATCAGGGTCTGCAGGAGAATGCACCAACAGGGCTTGTATACCACATAGGATGCCCCCTTGACCATAGCAACCTGATTCTGAACATTGCACTGAAACCTCTCCATATAACAAGTTGCCTTTACATATAAGGGTCTGCTGGCTGCACCATGTCAGTCACAAGCCATTTGGAAGCCAATGGCAGATCCACATGGCCCCACCTCAGATGTTTTATCACACATTTGCTCACCACTGCTCTAGGCCCACTACTCAGCAGGATCCAAATTATTGAGATCTCTGTTCTACACCATTTTCATCAAAACCAGTCAATCAAGGCACTGTCTGGTACACTCGTGATCAGCAACAGGACATCCAAATGTTCTTCATTGCCACCTGGTCATTGGAATTTCAAAAATTTCATGGTATTTATCTAGCCAATTTTCAATTATGAAGTTGGAAGCACTATGGCTTTCAAATCATTCAGGAATCATTCAATGGTGATGAAGCTCATTTCAATGAAAAATTTGAAGAACTCTCACAGGCAAGGCTTCCCAAAGAGTGGCCTAAAAGTCACATGAATCCAGGCCCATCGAGGTCTACAATTGAGGTCCATGTGTGTTTTGACTAGCAAATATGGCTTCCAAGTCTTTCAGAAAAAAATAATTTGATATCCTGGCTGAGATTCCCAGTGCTCTGTGGAAAGCCACCCTAGGACTAGATCTCAGTTTCCAACGGAGACTCTCATGCATGGCCTCCTAAATTCTTAACACAATTCATGGCAATACTTCTTTGATGATTGATCCAGAACTGAGTGTTTAAGGGGAATGACACCAGAGTTCAAGCCCAGGTGGATCCAGTCATCTCTTCCAACTGCCACACGAATGACTACAATTAAAACCAAAACACTTCCACATGGTCCTCACCTTCTTCCAGAGAGACACTCATCATTACCTCTGGCTGGAGTTTTTCATGTGGGACGCATCCCAAGAGAGTGTCCGAAATAATCTTCCTTGCCCCTCATTTGCCTAAAGTCAGGGTGGCATGGTCACCCTTCCTGTGAACCTGGAGTGATCCAATAGGCCTGCTTCTCCAATTTGAGGCCTACTGACTCTCAGGGATAGATTCTTTAAGTGATTTGGAGTCACAAGAAAACACAAGCACCTCTGCAGTTCTTCAAAGAACTCATTTGACCTAAAGGATCCCTATTCTCACTTGATAGAGGTCAGAATCCTAACAGAGGAAGGCAAGAGACTCATCAACAATGACAGATTTTGGCCATTTTTGTTTTGATTGCACACATGCAATCTATCTTTAGATCCATCATGTGCTGAGAATCTAAGCCACAACCTCATACAGGGCCAAGAGGCTGATTTAGATACATCCTTTTACAAGCAATTAAGCAAAGATCCACAGGTGATGCCCATTCATTTCCATTTGAAAACTGTTTTCTTCAGGCTTCACAAAGGGGTGGCCTGAGGCAAAGACCTTCCTGACATTCAGGACAACAGAACCATAGGTAAGCAAATGAACCAAAGCAGGGTTTCTCCACTGAGAATTTCCGGGTCACACTGATATCTGAGTTTTCTAAGATGTTCCCATTCTCTACAGCTATCAAGTATATGGACATGTCTCAGAGCTTGGAGGTGGTACATATCTTGGAAACAAAACCATGAGACTATTCTGGAGAGTGGCCAGAATTCAGGAAGAAAACAGGAACTTAGGAATTTAGTAGGTGTTGCCCATCCATAAGGCAAACCAAAGTCCATTCTTCAATTAGGCAGGATGAATGCTGGGAAGTTTTCTACTAGACAGGACACATCCTTTGATGCCTTCTCTTTTCTAATGTCTACAACCACGGACACAGTGGGATACTCAAGACTTAGAAACACTAGCCTTGTCAAACGACTTACTAGAAACAGTCCACTCCAACCCAAAAAAACTGCCTTTTCTATCTATTCTCAGAACATGAGAGAAAAGCACAAACTCACTGAACACCCACAAAGGCACCTCCTTAACCCAAGTAGGTCTGTGACTATCTGGAGTGTCCTCTAACTGGTGGGCCATACTATGTTCCCCTGAAATGGCCTGTCCTTTCTCAGATCTGGTCTCCTTGGCCAACACTGTGAAGTTGTCAGGAGCCAGTGGTGAACCAATACCTGCTTTCTCAGGAAAGGCCCCTCTTCAGAGCTCTTCTGCCATTTGACAATCCTCATATCAGTCGGTACCAAGGAAGACTGACTCTGTCCTTGGTAAATCCAAACAAGTGAGACCACTGGGACTGGGACTGGGACTGGTTCTGGGTGCCTGGCTTCCTGCATCACAATTTCAGATTTTTTGATCACCAAGGAAGAGAGGTGAGGTCACTTTCTTTAGGAACTGAATGAGGTCACTACCTTGGCCACCACTTTGTCCTAACAGTTGCTTCGAAAGGTCCCATGAAATTGAGGCTGCCCCTACTTCCTTTGACACTTTCACAAGTTAGAATGGTATATCAACCATAGGCACCTGTAAACAGCTCTCCACACAGGCATGGTTTCATCAGTTCTCTACATTACGAAAGGAGAGGCTGATTCAGACACATCCCTTCATACTGACCCTGTTGTTTGCCATGGAATATGACTTTTCCCCTCTTAGGTTCTTCATAGCTGCCTGCAACTTCTTCAGGGTATAATTTCTGCATGGTCCTTTGATGTTCTCAGCAGGTGGAAGATCCCCTACATTACTGTATTGTAAGATAAACTCTGTCTCGGCTCTTCTGTAAAGTTAGTTTGAGGGAACAATGTATGGTTAGGCTTAATAACATGTTTCATTTGAGTTAGGAATCATTCTGCTTAATGAATAATGGTATTGGGAACTTGTGATATTTACAAGAATATATTGGTGAAATATAAGTTTGAAAACAGAAATCTAGATAAGATTTGAATCCAGGAAGGGCATTGGGCTGTTGATTGGGATACTTAGCTTTGAATTATGTTCTGCACAGATGTCTCAGATAAATCAATATACAATGGCATAGGACCTTGTACCTTGGATGATTGCTTGTCGAAGAGATCATCCAGTCAAAAAGGGATAGTCTTTAGGATTAGGAAGATAGTCGGTATGTTAGAAAAAAGAGTGAGTATAGGATTTGGACCAAAAGTTCTTTAGCAATAGGGTTTCGGATAAAGAGTGAATGTAAATGTCAGCACATGTGAAGAGTCAGTCACAATGATGAACTGGGGAAAATATGTAGGAAAGCAGATATCAATAGAGACATTAGGAAATCAGGAAAATATAAAGTGAGTGATAGGATTAGTCATTTTCAACAGGGTTGAGGTTTAATATATTATCTTAAGAAGAAACAAATATGTAGTCACCAATAGGATTGATTTGAGAGCGTTAGGCAACCTGGATATGGATGTGTTTAGTAATCCATGCTCACTTTCCATTTAGGCTTTGGTGAAAGGTTAATAAAATAGGTACTTGTTACTTACTGTTTTTCTGTATGCTTAACAAAACACTGTTGAAGTCTTGAGAACTGTTTGCTAATCTTGTTTCCAGAATGTGCTGTCCCCAACTGCCAAACTGCAAATGTATACCCTCACCCGTTTGCACGCAAACCACCCACTTGCCCTGACCCATCAATAAACTTCCTTCCCTGCCCTCTCCAAGGAAAGCATATAAGCTCTGCTTAAGCTGTTCTCATTGCTCTCTGCTCTATTCAAGTGAGCTCTGAGCCCCAGAATGCTGGACCCATAATAAACCATTTACTGTTGCTTGAGACATTCCTCTGGTGGTCTCTTCCTCTGATGATTGCCCGACCTTTACATCTGGAGGCACGAGCAAGATCCGGCAGCGGCGGATGAAAGATCCCCAAGGGGCTCTTTTCAGGGTAAGTAAGGGAACTCTTTTTGGTTTTAGGTTTCAGGTTAGGGCTTGGCAAAATGGCTATTGGTGATGAGCGTGAGCTCTCTCTGACAGAGGCTGACATACGTGTCACAGAGCCACAGGCCACGTCCCTGGGGGATGCCCCAGAGGACTCAGGAAATTGAGGAACAATAGTCTCCTTGACTCAGTGATATTTTGCTTCGGATTCAGTATTGCCAGCCCATCAGGTTTTGCCGGCTACTCAGTCCTGGCCTCAGTATTGGACGTCCATTGCCTGTCTTTATTGTCTTGTCTTGTCAGTGTAGTGTGTGATTTCTTTCACTGTTTGTGTATCTCTCATTTTGGGACAGAGCACTTCAACACCTCTCTTCCTGACCCTTGATCACTGGACCAAAGTCTGTGCAAGGCCCAGAATCTTTCTTTTTCAGTAAATTGCTGGACCTGGCAGACCCTCTGTGCCTCAGAATGACCCACCTTTGGAGTTGGATAGCCCCTAGAAACATCTATTTCCCACTAATTTGAAACGTCAGAGATTTTGTCTTTCAACCGGGGCCACATAGACATCCAGATCAACAGCCATATATCTTAACATTGCAGGACCTCTGCAAATCTCCTCCTAAATGGGTGAAGCCTTTCTTTGTCTCTGCGCCCACTCCTACTCCTTCCACCATGATTCTATCTCACAAACCCTCTGCTCTTCCTCCTCCAACCTCTGTTCTCCCTGAGTCTCAAGACTCTACTGGACTCTCCTACCCTTCTTATCCGCTGCCGTCGTCCACCAACCCCCAACAACCTCTAAGTGATTCCTTTGCTGCTGACTCAGCCTCTCCGCCATTGGAGAAAGCTAGGCCGGCCCAGCGCCCACCAGATGACTCCCCCTTGTCACACACACAGCCCCTCCTTCCCTGGAGAAAGCTGGCCCGGCTAAAAGAACTCAAAGAACTCCCTGGCGTTTTCACACCTGCCTACTTGGGATGACTGCCAACAAATCCTAGGGATTCTCTTCATGACAGAGGAACGAGAGAGAAACTTTCTGGAAGCTAGAAAAAAATATCCTCGGACCAAATGGGTGACCAACACAACTTCCCAACATAATCAAAGCCGGCTTACCCTTGAACTGACCCAACTGGGACCCCGACACCTTTGAAGGTAGGGAGCATCTGTCCACTTATTGCCGGGCCCTAATAGTGGGTTTCCAACCGGCCGCTAGCCAACCAAATAATTTGGCCAAGGTAAGAGAGATTATTCAAGGGCCTGATGAATATCCCTCTATGTTTCTAGAGAGAATTATGGAGGCGTATAGGAGATATACTCCTTTCGATCTTCAGGCAGAGGATCAAAAGACATATGTCATGATGGCCTTCATTGGGCAAGCTGATCTGGATATTAAAAGAAAGTTACAATACTTAGATGGATTACAAGATATGACTTTGAGAGATTTACTCAGGGTAGCCGAGAAAGTATCCTATAAGAGAGAAACAGAGAGAATGAAAGGGAGCAAAGGGAGGATGACAGATGAAAAAGACAGATGAAGGTATTAACTAAGGTCCTGGTCACAACAATAAATAGGCCAGAAATTAAGAAACAGGGAGACAAGAAACAATACCTGGGTCCCCACCAGAGGCCACCCTTGGCCTCAGATCAATGTGCCTACTGTAAAGAAAAAGGACACTGAGCCAAAAAGTGCCCTAGAAAGAGACAGCCACGCCAGACAGCCTTTCTGACTCTGGAGGTTGACTGAGAATGTCGGGGCTCGGATCCCTTCCCCGAGCTCAGGGTAACTTTTGAAGTGAAGGGGACCCCATAAACTTTGAAGTGGATACAGCAGCAGTATACTCAGCCCTTAAGGCCCCACTGGGCCCTCTATCAAATAAAAGGTCTCTAGTTCAAAGGGCTAACAGCAGTAAATATCAGACTTAGACAACTAAGAGGACCATGGACATGGGGAAAGGAAAAATCCAACATTCCTTCCTAGTAATCCCAGAATGCCTGGCCCCATTGATGGGCAGAGATCTGCTCAGTAAGCTCCGGGCCAAAACAACTTTTAACCCCGAAGGCCCCAAAATGAAATTTCTAAATCCTTCATTAAAAACTCCTATAGTCATGGCTTTATAAATGTCAGTCAAAGATGAACATCCACTTTTCACACACCCCAAGAATGATCAAACAGGCAAGCTACCCCAGAAATGGATAACAGATTACCCAGATGCCTGGGCAAAAATTGTTGGGTTAGGACTAGCCATGAAACAACCTCCAAGAACAGTGGAGTTAAAAACCTCAGCCTCCCCAATCAATGTCAAACAACATCCTCTGAGCAAAAATGCTAAAGATGGGTTAAGGCCCCATATTCAGAAATATCTGGCTTTAGGGTCCTAAGGCCCTGTCAATCGGCCTGGAACACTCCCCTGCTACCAGTAAAAAATCCAGGAACTGGGGACTATCCCCGTTCAAGACCTAAGAGAGATCAACAACAGAGTGCAGGACATTCACCCCACGGTAAATAATTTGTACAATCTGCTTATCACTCTGAACCCTGAGTAGAAATGGTATGGACATAAAGATGCTATCTTTTGCATGCCTCTGCATAAAGACAGTCAGTTTCTGTTTGCTTTTGAGTGGGTAGACCCAGAAACCGGAACGTATGGTAAACTAACATGGACTAGACTCCCACAGGGGTTAAAAAACTCCCCCACTCTTTTTGATGAAGCCCTCCACAGAGATGTCAACAACTTCAGAACTATGCACCCCAAAGTCACCCAGCTTCAATACGTGGATGACCTGCTACTGCAGCCAACACCAAGGAAAACTGTGAGTCTGGGAACCAAGCACTATTATGTAAGCTTGCTCAACTCGGGTATAGAGCTTCTTCCAAAAAACCCCAAATTTGCCAGCAAGAAGTAGTCTTCCTGGGCTATTCCCTTAGAGGTGGTAAACGTTGGCTCACTGAGCCCAGAAAACAAACGGTTGTGCAGATACCCCCCCCCCCCCAGCAGCAGACAACACAAAGAGTTTCTTGGGACTACTGGGTTTTGCAGTTTATGGATTCCTGTGTTTGTGTCCTTAACTTCTCCTTTATACCCGCTGTTAAAGGGAGATGCCCAATTCCAATGGACCCCTGAGCACCAGCAAGCTTTTGATAACATCTTACGACACTGGCACTGAACTCCTCAACTTCACTGAGCCAAGCCTGCAATTTCAGAAAGCCCTACACTACGTTAAAAATGTACATCAATTCACACACCTTGGTCCAAAGAAACTGCAGGCATTCCTGAAGGATCAAGAACAGAGTTTTCCACTAACCGACTCACAGCGAAAGGACATAACTGAACGGGTAACAAAACCCTGTCCGTTCTGTCAATAGAACAATTACCCTTCCAAGCTTCCTGTAGGAAAGCGCCTATGAGCAACCAGACCAGGAAATTCTGGGAAGTGGACTTTACTGAAATTTAGCCAGCAAGGTATGGACTTCAATATCTCCTAGTGTTTGTAGATATATTTTCAAGATGGATTGAAGCCTTCCCCACAAAAAAAAAAGGCACAAATGGTGGTAGAAAATCCTGAAAGATATTTTTCTATGATACGGCCTACCTAAGGTAATAGGGTCTGATAATGGACCGGCGTTCATGGCCCAGGTAAGTAAGGGGTTAGCCAGGATCCTGGGGATAAATTGGAAGTTACATTGTGCTTATAGACCGCAGAGCTCAGGACAGGTTAAAAAAATTAATAGAACCATTAAAGAGACCTTAACGAAATTAAGCTTAGAGAGGGCATCAAAGATTGGACTATGCTCCTGCCTTATGCACTGTTTCATGCAAGAAATACTCCCTCTGTTTCTTTGTGTAACCTCACCTCCTATAAAATTCTCTATGGGCCCCTCCTCCAGTAAGGACCTAACCACAACTCTAAGACCTACCGATCCCTTCCACACCCCCTTGCTTGACAAACTTAAAGCTATTGAAAGAACTCAGGGATACCTGTCAAAACAGCTGGCCACTGCCTACCAACCTGGTGAAGAGGAGACTCCACATCGATATCAAAAAAGAGACTTCATCTACATAAGATGACATCAGGTGTCATCCCTGGAACCCCGCTGGACAGGACCATACCAGGTGCTAATTATAAAACCTACAGTGGTAAAGGTAGACGGAATCACTTCCTGGATCCTAATTCTCATCTCAAGCCTGTGCCCTGTCCAGACACTGGCTTGAAAGTGGAAAAGACTGGTAACCCTTTCAAATTGCATATTTGCCATGTGGATAAGGCTATAGACTCTCCCCTTGGCCACCACTAGTCCTAACCATCATCAGCCCATTCAGCAGCGATGGCTGATCACAAATCCAATTAGACAAGAAGTATGGTCTGTCTCACATACAGCCCCCTTAGGGACCTGGTGGCCAACTCTCCACCCAGATATTTGTCAGCTGGGTATACGTCTTTCCAATTGGGATATCTCTGATGAAGAGGATCCCACTAAAATTCCATTAAATTTCTCCCGTACCATAGATAATGGAAACAAACCTTATGGATGTAGGAACACGCAAGCCTGATGCAGGTTGGCTAGCCTAGATTACTATGTTTGCCCGGTGGACTATCAAAGCCACAAACAACAACGGCTGTGTGGGGGAAAAGCCGTCTTCTTCCGTAAGTCATGGGGATGTGAGCATACAGGGGCTGCCTGGTGGAACCCAAACTCCTCATCAAATTCAGTTCACAGCATTGGCCATATTACCAATTAGACAACCAAAACCGATGGCCCCCAGAGGGGTCTCTAGATCCTCAAATTCTGTGTGACTATTTCAACTTCGGCAAGTGATCAAAAGGATTGAAGAAAATTCCCCTATGTGTAGGCCTTTTCCCTCCTTTGCTCACATCACGAAATATGTTTCTCCAATAGATCCTTCTGCTCCAGATTCTCTGCTGTCACTCTCACATCAACAACCTGATTTCTCCCCTCCAATTACTAGATCAAAACCCCAAACCTCCTCTGGTTCTCAGACCATTGCCCCCATGCTGAGGCAGCAGGTACTGAGGTACCCTTCCACCCACTCACTCCTCTTTTCTCCTGTCAGTGCCCACACCGGGTCCCACCAGGTCCTCTTACCAGCTAACCCAAAGCTCAAACCAGCTGAGGAGTGCCCTCAGACGCCTATCCAAGATGTAATGAAAATGGCCTTTAAAGTTGCTTTGTCATCACTAAAAACAGGTTACTAAGAATTTAAAGTCCCTCACAGGCTTTTTAGATACTCATTCCCGTCTTCCCATCTGCTCTACCTGTTCTATTGCTCAAGTTTTGTTGCCAGGAAAATCCCAAACCCTTTTCCCATTATTCTTTTATATCTTTTTTTCCTCATTCTCAGAACCACAGAACTGCTCTCACCCCCCGCCTTCCCCGTCTTCCCCTCTGTACCAGGCCCACAGAAAAATCTTAAATGGCCTTCTCCAGAAGTCTTCATCGTGGCTGACTTTAGGACTTTCAGCAACAAAGTCTTTATAAAAGAGTTCAGTGTAGATAAACTTCCTCTTTTCGTGTTGCTCTGTTATACTTGGCCACTGGCTGGAAAAATCAGCCCTTCTAAGCTAGACACCCCCTTACTAGTTTTTCACAAAATATGTGAACAAGGCCTCTGGCCTTGAGCTGAGGCTTCCAGAGATGGCTACATTTCCAAGATAAAGAAGTTACCAACTGGGCTCCATGGTAACAGCTGGCAGGGAGAAAATAAAAGAGAAGAAAAAAGCTCTCCCCCTCCCAGGTGTCCTTAATAAGTTATCTTTCCCAGAGAAGAGGAAAATAAAAACAGAACCAAAAACTGCTTTTTGTGAACTTCTGCAGACTGTGAATTTCTGAGTCTTTTCCCTTACATGTTGGGTACAAAATTCTGAAACTACCTAAACTTGGGATTCAGGGGATTAATTGATTACAACAGAAGCAATGCCCTCTATATCCGGTTGCAACCAAATAGGACTGTTTCCCTATCTTTGGTGCTATCTTAGGTGCCTTGCCTTGTCCATACCTACAACAGTATAATTCTATATACTTAAACATTGTTTATTCATAAAATTATCAACAGATGTGATTAATTATGTAATGGTGCAGATGTTTCCCCGAGTGCTCTATCATGAGGCAGGATCATTTAAATTTCAAATAGGGGGGCATACAACCCGGTTCCGCTGGCAACCTGTATCCTTCACTTTAGCCATCCTATGAGGAATAGTAGTTGCTGCAGAGAAGGGCACAGGAACCACTGCCCTAATCCATGGGACGCAACAAATGACCCAATTAGAAGCAGCAATAGACCAAAACTTAAAGATATTAAAAAACCACCATCACAGCTTTACAAGAAACTTTAACCTCTCTCTCTGAAGTTGTTTTACAGAACAGGCGAGGGTTCGACCTCCTCTTCATGAGAGAAGGGGCCTTTGTCCTGCATTGAGGGAAGAATGTTGTTATTATGCCTACCATACTGGAGTTGTAAAAGAATCTATGATTAAATTAAGAAGACGCATTGAAGAGCATCAACAAGAGAGAGAGGCCCAAAATGGGTGGTTTGAGTCTTGGTTCACAGAGTCCCCCTGGGTAACTATGCTTTTATCAGCCCTGGCCGGTCCATTAATAATCCTCACATTATTGCTAACTGTAGGACCCTGTTTGCTCAACCGTGTAGTTTCCTTTCTCCAAGCTCAAATTGGACAAGTTAAACTTATGGTAATCAGAAATCAATATACCACACTAGCAAACATAAAATGTGACATCCTCAATGATCACTATTATGATTTAATGTAACCAAAAGAAAGTGGGGAATGAAAGGTAAATAAAATAGGTAATTGTCACTTCCAGTTTTACGGTATGCTTAACAAAACACTGTTGATATCTTGAGAACTGTTCTCTAATCTTGTTCCCTGAATGTTCTGTACCAACTGCAAAACTGCAGAATGTACTCCCTCACCCATTTGCACGCAAACTGCCCACTCGCGCTGACCCATCAATAATCTTCCCTCCCTGCCCTCTCCAAGGAAAGTATATAAGCTCTGCTTAAGCTGTTCTCAGGGCTCTCTGCTCTATTCAAGGGAGCTCTGAGCCCCAGCATGTTGGACCCCCATAAACTTTTGGCTGTTGCATTAGACAGTCCCTGGTAGTCTCTTCCTCCGATGCTCGCCTGACATTTACATTGGTAAAATAATAAGTGTGACCATTGCTTCTGTGTCGAAATGTACAAATTATTATTGGGGGTACAAATAGGTGTACCCTGTGATATGAATATAGAGATAATGCATGAATAGACAATACTGTGAATAAATAATATAATGGATTCCAAATTTAATAATGGATTCAATTGATATCTGAAAATATAAAGGAAATCTTATATTGATATACATACATTCATTCCAACCAGTAAAACATCTAAACGTTATATTAGGATTATGATTTATCATGAAGAGTGTGTGAGTTTTCCTTCAAAATTGATTATGGAAGTTGAAAATAATGTGTTTGGAAAGAAGTCTCATGAAAAGACCAGACAAGAAACCTGGAGGAATCCATGTGTTCTGAAGCAGGAAGTTATTGAAAGTGAAACAAATGCCTATAAGTTTGCTAACTTGTGGATGAAATATATATCTTATGATGTGCATAAATTGAAGAAATAGTAATGTAGCAGTGTTGAATAAAAATGAATGTCAAAATACACATCATGTCCCATAGTAATCTACTTGCATTGATGTTAAACTGGGTCAGTTACTGTACAAATTTAGTATTTGTATGCAACGTTAACTAAAGTTAGTTTTCAGTACTGGTAACAAATATGTATTTCAGGTGGATGAATATTTCTGAGAATAATCTTGTGAATACGTGATTATAAATCCATACACATGAACATGAATGAATTTAGGGAGTGTATATAAGACACATATATTTCATATTTTGAAAAATCTGGAGAGTATATATATACAAAAAACACACATGCAGAGACATTAAATTACCAATATATATGCCAATCGAAAATTATCATGAAATATATATCATCCACAGATGCAAAAATATTTCTTTTACTGAACATGGATTTATGTTTAATGTTGTTCAACTAGGAAGCTCACCCATAGGTTGAATTTTAAGATCCAACAGGGTTTAGGAGGAGTGATCTCTTCTCATAATTTGTATCTGCCAAGTCAGCCACCTCACAAGAATGTACATGTGATACCAGGTAGGATTCTATATGTGCATTTAAAAATACATGTTCTGAATAGGCTACAGGGAAAGGGAGACAGGAATTTATATATTTATTAACTTTAAAAACACAAGGAGAACTATTTCAATTAAAAATTAACTAGATTTATAACACCTACCCTTCATAATGCAAATGGCAAGTCCAAATATACACCATGCCTCCTTTGAACTGCTTGTATTTCTATTCTGTTTGGGTTAGTTTTCTCCATCATATTAGGATTAGCAGTCAGAGTCTAGTAGTTTATGAGTTAGTGTCAGGGATTAAGTATTTCGAATGGAAAATTGGAAAATGAATCCAATGTGTATGCATATATGTGCTACACAAAAATCTTCCCACTCTCATCCACAACAATGCCTTGACATTAACTTCGCCCCAAGTAAGACACAATTAGAGGAGAAGAGTTAGAAAATCTGTGAATGCATATGTGGAATGGAATATACTCAGGATTTCACAAACTTGGAAGTGGTAGAGCAGTTTCCAAAAGTAAGGCACATGGTAAACACTCCACAAACATGGAGTTCTGCTGGCCTAAAGACTTCTTGATAAACTGCCTCTGAGGTTGGGCACTTGAAATATATGTTGTTGTCAGTAGCTTTAGCTTACTTTCTAGTGAGACCATCAAAGCTGGGTCTGCATCTATGTGACCTGGAGGACATTGTTTCTAATTTTCCAATGAACATGAGGCAGCAGTGCGAATACTCTCTTTGTAGTTAAACTGTGGCCACTGGGAGCTAAGTGACTCACCGTGTGAACTGTGAAGCCATTTGGTCCTCCTCCACTTTTCGTGGTGGTTCTTGCTGCTGCACTGGGACTTTGGTATTTTCTTCATGAAATACAAGGAGATCAACTGGGACACAGTGCTGGAGGGAGTTCTGTCACTTGTGGAGGTCATGGTCTCCATGTGAATGCACCAACCAGGATTCTATCCCACATGGGTTGCCCCTTTGTCCATAGCAACCTGATTCTGAACATTGCCTTGAAATCTCCCTATACAAAAAGATGCCTTTACATGGAAGGTTCTGCTGGCTGTACCATGTCATTCACAAGCCATTTGGAAGCCAGTGGCAGATCCACATGGCCCCACCACACATTTTATCACACACCTTCACACCACTGCTCTAGGCCCACTAATTTGCAGGCTCCAACTTACTGGCATCTCTGTTCTACACAATTTTCAAGAAACCTAGTCAGTCAAGGCACTGTCTGATACACTCATGATTAGCAATAGGACATCCAAAGATTCTCCAGTGCCACCTGGTCATGGGAATTCCAAAAATTTCATGGTGTTTATCTAGCCATTTTTTTGAGGATGAAGTTGGAGGAACTGTGGTTTTCAAAAACCATTAAATGTTGAGGAAGCTCATTTCAATGAAACTCTGGAGAACTCTCATAGGCATGGCTTCCCAAAGAGTTGTCAAAAGGTCACATGAAGCCAGTAAAATTGAAGTCTACAATGTGAGGTACATGTGTGTTTTGACTCTCAGCTATGGCTGCCAAGACTTTAAGAAGAAAATCATGGATTATCTTGGCTGAGATTCCCAGTGCTCTGTGGCCTTGATCTAAGTTTATAAGGGCTACTCTCATGTGTGGGCTCCTAAAATCCCAACAAAGCTCATGGCAATACTTCTCTGAGGTCAGTTTCAGAATTCAGTCTCTATAGGGATTCACACTAGAGTTCAAGCCCAGGTGGACCCAGTGATTTCTTCCAATCGCCACACAAATGACCAAAATTTAAACGAAAACACTCCCATATGGCCCTCATCTTTTCCACATAGACACTCATCATAACCTCTAGCTGGAGGTTTCTATGAGGGGCGCTGGACAAGACAGTGTCCAAAATAAGCTCCCTTGCCCGTCATTTGCCTAAAGTCAGGGTGGCCTGGAAACCCTTCCTCTGAACCAGGAGTGATCAAATAGGCCTACCATTATTACTGTTCCACTTCTCCAATTTGAGACCTACTGACTGTGGGGTTTAGATTCTTCATGTGGATTGGGGTCATGAGAAAACCCAAGCACCAATGGGCTAGACTCTGAAGGGCTTTGAAAAACTCATTTGACCCAAAGGATTCCTATTCTCACCTTATGGAGGTCAGGAAACTTACAGAGGAAGGCGAGAGACTTCATCCATAATGAGTACTCTTTTGGCCATTTTGGTTTTGGATGCACACATGGCATCTTTCTTTAGATCCATCAGGTGCTGAGAATCTAAGCCACAGCCTCACACAGGGCCAACAGGCTGATTCAGACACATCCCTTTCGAAATCAATTACTCAAAAAGGGACAGGTGATGCCCATTCATTTACATTAGAGAACTGTTTTATTCAGGCTTCACAACGGGGTGGCCTTAGGCAAAGACCTTCCTGACATTCAGTGCTATAGAACAATAGGTAAGCAAAAGTCCCAAAGCAGGGTTTCTCCACTGAGACTTTCCTGGTAACATTGATATCTGAGTTTTCTGAGATTCTCGCCATTCCCTTCAGCTATCCAGTACATGGCCAAGTCACAGAGCTTGGAGGTGGTACCTATCTTGGTCACAAAATCATGAGCCTATTCTGGAGAGTGGCCAGAATTCAGGAAGAAAACAGGAACTTAGGAAGATTTCAGGTCTTGCCCACAAATAAGGCAACCCTCTGTCCTTTTATAAATTGGGCAGCGTGAATGTTGGGAAGCTTTCTCCTAGACAGGACACATCCATTGATGCATTTTCTTTTGTAATGTCTACACCCACGGACACAGTGGGATACACAGACATAGAAACACTTGCCTTGTCAAATGACTTAATAGAAACAGTCCACTCCAAACCAAACAAACCAACTTTCCTACCTATTCTCAGAACATGAGACAAAACCACAAACCCACACTCATTCCCACAAATGCACCTCCTTCCCCCAAGAAGGTCTGTTACTAACCGGAGTGTCCTCTGCCTGGTGAGCCATTCTTTGTTCACCCGAAATGGCCTGTCTGTTCTCAAATCTGGACTCCTTGGCCCACTCTGTGAAGTTGTCAGGAGCCAGCTTTGAGCCGCCACTACCTGCATTCTCACTGAAGACACCTCTTCAGATTTTTTCTGGCATTTGACCATCTTCACATCTGTAAGTACCAAGAAAGACTGACTCTTTCCATGATAAATCCAAAAAAGTGAGATCTCTGTGACTGTTACTGGGCCTGACCCTGGGTGCCTGGTTTCCGGGATCCCAAGTTCAGAGAGTTCCATCACAAAGAAGTGAGGTAGGTCACTTCCTTCATGAACTGAATGAGCTCACAGCCTTGGAAAACACTTTGTCCTAACAGTTTCTTCCTAAGGTCCCATGAGATGGAGGCTGCCCCTACTTCCTGTGACACTTTCACAAGTTAGAATGGTATATCAACAATAGGTACTGGGAGAGAGATCTCCACACAGGGTTGGTTTGGTCCATTTTGTCTACATTAAAATGTGAGAGGCTTATTCAGACACATCTCTTCATCCTGACCAGGTTGTTTGCCATGGAAAATGACTTTTGCTCTCTCAGGTCCTTCATAGCATTCTATATCTTCTTCAGGGATAATTTCTGCATGGATCTTTGAGATTCTCAGCAGGTGGAAGATCCCCTATATTCCTGGATTGTAAGACCAACTCTATCCCTGCACTGCTGTAAAGTTAGATTGAGGGAACAGTGTATGGTTAATGTTAATATCATGTTCTATTTGCGTTAGGAATCATTCTGCTGGATGAATAACGGTATTGGGAACCTGAGATATTTACAAGAATATATAGGTGAAATATAAGTATGGAAACAGAAATCTAGGGAAGACTTGAAGCCAAGTAGGACTTTGGGCCCTTGAGTAGCATACTTTGCTTTGAATTATATTCTGCACAGATGTCTCAGATAAATTGATATACAAAGAAATAGGATCGTATACACTAGATGATTGAATAACATACAGAATATCCAATAAAAAAGGGATAGTCTGTAGGATTAGCAAGATAGTCAGTAGGTTTAGAAAGAAGAATGAGTATAGGATTTGTACCAAAAGTTCTTTACAAATAAGGTTTCGGGTAGAGAGTGAATGTAAATGTCAGCACATGTAAAGAGTCAGTCACAATGACGAATTGGGGAAAATATGTAGGAAAGCAGATATAAATAGAGACATTAGGAAGTCAGTAAAAGTATGAAGTGTGTGATTTGTTTAGACATTTTCAACGGTTTGAGTCTGAATATATAACCTTAGGCAGAAACTAATAGGTTGTCACAAATTGGATTGACTTTTGAGAGCATTAGGTAACCAGGACATGGATGTTTTTATTAATCCATGCTCACTTTTTATTTAGGCTTTGGTAAAATCATAAGTGTGACCTTTGCATTTTGTGTCCAGAATATTATTGTGATAAAATGTATATGTAGATCAGGTGACTTGAGTATTTCTTCCACCATTTCTGTAGCAATATTTTGTAGATGTATAAATTACTATTGAGGGTACAAATAGGTGTACCCTGTGTCTATGAATATGCAGATAATGCATGAATAAACCATACTGTGTGTAAATAATATAACTTGCTCTACTTTAAATAATGGATTGAATTGATATCTGAAAATATAAAAGAAATCTCATATTGATATACAATCATTCACTGCAACCAGTTATACATCTAATGGTAATATTATGGTTGTGGTTTATCCTGAAAGGTGTGTGAGTTTTGTTTCAAAAGTGATTATGGAAATCAACAATAATGTGTTTGGAAAGAAGTCTCATGAAAAGAATAGTCAAGAAACCTGTAAGAATACATGTGTTCTCAAGAAGGAAGTGATTGAACATTATATATCATACTATATATAATGTGCATAAACTGCAGAAATAGTAATGTACCAATGTTGAATAAAAATGAACATCAAAATACACATCATGTCCCATAGGAATCTAATTGCATTGATGTTAATCTGCGTCAGTTACTGTAGAAATATTAGGATTTTTATCCACCATTCACTGAAGTTACTTTTCAGTACTAGGAAAAAAGTATGTATTTAAGTTGGATGAATATTTCTGAGAATAATCTTGTGAAAATTTGATTATAAATCCACATAAATCACAAAACATTATAAACACAAAAGTCACATGGACATTAAAATCTAGCAATATATATATGCCAATTTAAATCCATCTTGAAATATATATCATCCACTGATCCAAAACTATTTATTTAATGAACTTGTATTTATGTATAATGTTGTTCAGCTAGGAAGCTCCCCCATAGATTGAATTTTCTGTTCCAAATCAGTGTTTAGGAGGAGTGATCTCCTAAATGTGTATGCAAATATGTGCTACACAAAAATCTTCCCACTCTCATCCAGAACAATGCCTTGATATTACCTTCACCCCAAGTAAGACACAGTTGGAGGACATGAGTTAGAAAATCTGTGAATACATATCTGGAATGTAAAATGGTCAGGAGTTCACAACCTTGCAGGTTGTAGAGGAGTTTCCAAAAGTAAAGGACAGGCTTGATAGACCCAACCTGATCTTTTATTAGAATTGGGAGCCATCTTGCCAGAAAGCCATGAAAAGATAATTTGGGCTTTACTATAAATTACTGCAAATTCTGAACCTGCTTGGAATGCCTGTCCGTGCCTTGAACTCATCCATGCCTGGCTCTCTGACCAGATAACAGTGCTCTCTGAAACATTAGTGACACCTAATAAATATTGGCCTTCCCAGGCCAGACAACGACCCTCTCTGAGTCTCTAATGGTCCTCATAATTTCTGATGTTGGGGCCAGCAAAAAAAAATGTAAACTACCATCAGTGTGATGCTTTCAAAGTTCTGTTATCTGTAACCCCCTTTTTGTGTAACTTTCTGGGCTATATAGCTGGGCTGTAGGAAAGGTGGTGTTGCTGTCTTGTTCCCGCCATTTTTGGAGGGAGAGGCAGCCTGGCCAGTTTTAATAATAAGCCTGCCTTAATTTGATTTTAATTGGAGTCACTGGTCTTTTCTTGCATCCTATTCCAACATTTTGGAGTTCCCCAGTGAGATGACCCTGCCCGACCAGATCACAAGACCAGACTGCTGAAAATTCTGAAGCTGGCCTTCCCTCCAGGGCTACGGGCTGGGGAGCCACTCTAGGGGGTGCACAACTTGAGATGTTCCAAGGCCTTGGAGTGAGCCGTCGGTCTGGGGAGCACTGCAGTGAACCACCGCACTGAAACTATTAGCAAGTACCTGGTGGAGGAGGCCTCCATAGGTAAGTGGCACCTGGATAACATCTTATATCTGGTTAAGGGAGATCTCTTCTAATGACAGAGAGGTGGCCTGGGGAGGCTCACATTCACTCCTGTCCAGGATAGTAATGAGAATCGTTCTGTCCTCTGTTCCGTTCTGTAGGGAATTCCTCTGGAAGGTTAGAGAGGTGCCGAGGGACACGCATGCGCTCCTACCCCAGAGCTTTAGCAAGACGTTGAATTGCTCATCTGTTTTTCTGTTTTGGCACCGGGATTCTGTTTTTTTTTTTTTTTTTTTTTTTTGTGTGTGTGTGTGTGTGTTTTGTTCTGTGTTCTATATGTTTTTTGTTTGTTTGTTTTTGTGCGTTTTGTTTTGTGATTTCTGTGATAAAATCTTAAGGATATTGAACGTGAAAATGGGTAACAAAGCAAGTAAGCCTGACACCCCTTTGGACTGTGTTTTAAGGAACTGTGATGAACTTTACCACCATTTGTTAAGCAGAATGAGAGAAGGCCCTAGCTGGCTGCCTGGAGCACACCCAGTGCAGATGGTAATGCCTGCTGGGGAATGAAGAACTGAGTATCTCCCAGTATCTGCCGAAGCCCTGTTGCTTCAGGGAATTCCCTCCTTCGTTCCCTGCACTGCAAGGATAATGCCACCTCTGTCTTCTTAAAAAAAGAGAAAAACAAAAAGGGGACACTAAATGCAGTAAAGTCGCCATGGAGACACTTTATTTTATATTTCAGGTAGCTCCTCTGTGAAAACATTTGGTCCCCTTGTGGGGACATCTGTGGTGCCACTGGAGAAGGAGATTTTTCTCTTATTTGCTCTGTTTTAAAGGGTTCTGTCTGTCAGCCATTGTCTGGAGTTCATTTCTGTCTGTCTTGTGCCTTTTTTCTAGCCCTTTAAGACATGTGCAATAATGTGTTAATATTATAAATTGTTTCTTGGAAATGATCTTAGCTGAATGTGTGTCTAAATGATGATGTTTCATTGTACCAATCTGGTATCTGAATGGGTTTTTGAAGCATTCCACAATCTTGCAGTTAAAAGTCGGGTTTAGGTATTTGTTTAGTTCATGGTTTCAGATAATTCATGCCAGAGAACTTAAATACTTAGGATGGAAAATAAAGAACTCTACTTCCAAGTTGGCAAGTAACTTCCCAATCATTCAGTCTTTTTTTCACCAATTTTAAATTAGGTAGCCTGGGAAAATGTCACTGTGTGTACCAGTGCATTAATTTGGACAAGGATACTAAATCATAGTATGATATCTGTTGAAAAAACAACTTGTAAAGATATAAAATTTTGTGAATTGTATCTTAAACTTGTATCATAATTTTCAACATCCTAACATGAAAATTATGGTTAAAATACCTTAGGCCTAAGGTTTCTGCTCAGAATAGCCTTTTTTCCTTCTTCTTCCAGACCTCAGTCAGGACTTATTTTGAAATGCAAATGAAAGAAGCCTGTAAGCTTAGTAGGAGACTTATTTGAGGCCTAAGGGAAAAAAAAGGTAAATTGTATGGTATTTACCAATTACTGGCCAGTCATTTTTCTAGGACTCATAATTTTTTCCTTAGGTTCTTTATTTATTTTTTGAGCTCATGATTTTGCTCCTACAGACCTAGGTTAATGTTTTTCTGATCAGTAATATCTTTGACCAACTGTGGAATTTTTAAATCATTGCAATGGAGATTTCACCTGTGAAAAGCTACAAGGCCTTCACTTTTATTATGTGTGCACAATTTGTTATGTGTTGTATGTCTATATATATATATATATATATATATATATATATATATATATATATATCCATATATCATATATATGATACACAAATTAACTTATATAATGAGCACTCATATTAAAAATAACTCATAAAAACAATTTTAAAAAGTGGATCCAAAGATCTTTAATTCACGTGATTTAAATGTTTCAATTTAAATTGGGTAAACAGATAAATATAAATGTCTTTAAATTTAAGCTTACAAGTTTTTCTAGGTGTTCAAAAATCTAATAAACTATTAATGTCTACAAAAGGTCTAATATGCCTTTGTTCCAGGACTTTTCTTTCAATCAAAAAAATGGTTTACAGTGTTCAAAAAATTTGTCTAATATTTTGATAAATAAGTAAAGTAAATTTGATATGGGATTACTCATTCATGAGTACTTTTGTTTGATATCTGATTGATATACTAAGGTCTGTATAAGTTTGTACTAAAGTCTGTATAAGATTGTAAAAATCAGTCATGTGTAAAAGAGACAAAAATTTCTTAAACATAAGTTTACCCATAACATTAAGTTTATTAAGATTTAAATTTTCTAGAGCAAGCAACCATAAAAATTAAACAAATGTTTAAATAAGAACTGTTATTTTAGAGCACTGTACTGCCATTTCTTTAAAAGCTAAACTTGGTTAATGTAGAAACTTCAATGCAATTGTGATGCTATTAATGTGCTCATATTTTCCAGTTATACAACTCTATAAGGTAGAAACTTTAAAAGAGCATTATATCAAGCAGGTGTTCTGAAGTTGTATGGTAAATAAAATATATATTGGGGATTTATTTACCTGTTATCAATAATATATGTAAAGTTTTATGTTACTTTTTACATTGTGGAACAATTTAAATGTATTTTTAAGTTAATGAGACCCTAATCTATGTAAAGGTTAAAATCTTTCAGCCGTACTTTAATTCATGTTTTAAATGTGATATCATATGGTGTGAGCTAATGTTCATGTGACCTCAAACAATTTATGTAAACTTTGTAAAATGATATTTAAAAAAAAGATCAGCTTGAGAACTAAAGCATTTAAGATTTATAAGGAGCCCTGCTTACCTGAGATAAGACTCTTTGTCCCATCTTACTACATGTGAGAATGACTACGAAAGCAGTAGGTCAGATTTTATTTCATTTAAAGTTATGTTCAAATTTTTTTTTTCTGTCAAGATTACTAGGATCTCAAAAAGGTGATATAAAATATAACTCACCAAAAAATTCAGGGTAGCTATTACATGAACTTAAGTATTTTTACTCTTGTTAAAAAATTTTATTTTTTAATTTCTTTTTAAGTGATCTAAAGATTCCCTGTTGGTGTTTTACAGAAGTGTTGCTTTAAGAACACAACATGGGTTAATTTAAGAAAATAAGTCATCAACTACAAGACAGACAGAATAATAAGATCCCAATTAATAAAATGTAAATAATTATAAACTTATAGACATTAAAGTGCAGTACTCTTAATATATGGCTGTTAAAATTTATTTGCTGGTTGTTTCAGATTAGGATTGAAAATTAAAGTTAAATGAAAAGGGCCAAAAAAAAAAAAACAATATTTGACTCTTGCCCTTTGAGTCAGTCTGAATCCAGGGAACAGGGGACTTCTCTATGAGCTTTGCAACTCTGGGCCACATAACCTCCCGATCAGGGAGATTAATGAGACCACTGGAGAACAGAAAGCCAATCAGTGCATTTGCTACAAAGAGGAGAGTCATCAGGAAAGGGAGACATCCCTGATGCTTCTGAGGGAAGCCACATGGTCAAGCAAGACCTGAACCCACCTAGCTCAAATTGCACTAGCAGAACTGAGAAGCTGCTCTCAAGTTTCCCAAGGAATGACTCCCATAAAAGCTCAGCTGACTGCTAACAATAGATAGAAACAAAAGTCATTTGACTGCTTCATCTTAAACACTTAGCAAAGACAGTTAAAACCAAAATACAGCCATTCCTGGGCATTTTAAATAATAATAATAATAATAATAATAATAATAATAATAATAATAATATTTTAAGGTATACACTTTATGTTAGCCTCCCAAAATAAGTAAAACTGTTGGCTACAAAGACTATCAAGAGGAGCTGCCAGAGGCAGAAGTTTTTAGTTTAAGGCCTACAGATATTCCTAACCTACAGTTAGGCTTGGTGTTTGCTAGTACGATTATCCAGCCCTGAGTAACAGAATTAAATGTTTCTCTATTAGACACAGAGGTCATACTACTGAAAGGATTTTGCAAAATCAGATGACATTAAATTATTAAACTGTATATTATTGGGAGGGACAACTGTAACACTTAAAGTTAAATATTAAGTTGACAGTCCTGATAATTGGGGATATTAAAGACTGGTGAGGGTACTTCATACAGTGACATGATCCAGCTACTGCAACATTTATTCAATACTCATGTTTTTTGTTTCTCTCATAGAAGAACCCATCCCCAGATGACTTTACAACCTGTTCTTCCTCAACAAGACTTCAAAAAGAACTGACTTCTAAAAGGCAACTCATATTCCTCAACTGACTTCAAAAAGGCAACTCATGTCTCTCACGCCATGCACACTCATGTCACCCTCTCTCAGCTGAGAAGAAGGCAAAATGAGAGACGACTCTCCACTTACACCAATGGAGCCCAAAATAAATAGACTATCAATATAAGTAATTAATTAAGTCAGGTAATATCAGGGAGACTGGTTTTCGGTGAGTTCTAAAAATTTGGAGACTGTTAACTGAGGGATTAAAATTTCCTCAGTGCTTTTCCACTAACCTATCAAGGATTACAAAGGGACACATAAGAAAAGGGGGGAATGATAGACCCAACCTTATCTTTTATTAAAATTGGGAGCCATCTTGCAACAAAACCATGAAAAAATCATTTTGGCTTTACTGTAAATTACTGCAAATTCTGAACCTGCTTGGAATGACTGCCCGTGCCTTAAACTCACCCGTGCATGGCTCTCTGACCAGATAGCAGCCCTCTCTGAAACTTTGTCACACCTCATAAATATTGGCCTTCTGTGGCCAGACAATGACCCTCTCTGAGGCTCTAATGGTCCTCATAAATTTTGATGTTGGGGCTAGCAAAAAAAAAAAAATGTAAACTCCCATTAGTGTGATGCTTGTCAGAGTTCTGTTATCTGTTACCCCATTTTTGTGTAACTTTCTGGGCTGCAAACCTGGGCTGTAGTAAAGGTGGGGTTGCTCTCTTGCTCCCGCAATCTTTGGAGGGAGAGGCAGCCCAGCCAGTGGAAATAATAAGCTTACTTTAATTTGAATTTAACTGGAGTCAGTGTTCTTTTCTTACATCCTGGTCTAAGAGGTAAACACTCCACAAACATAGAGCTCTGCCGGCCTAAAGACTTCTTGAGAAACTGCCTCTGAGGTTGGGTACTTTAAATATATTTTGTTGTCAGAAGGTTTAGCTTCTTTTTTATTGAGACAATCAAAGCTGGGTCTGCATCTATGTGAATGGAGAGCATGGTTTCTTATTTTCCAATGAACATGAGGCAGCAGTGCTGAATTCTCTCTTGGTAGGTAAACTGTGGCCACTGGGGGCTAAGTGTCTCCCCGTGTGGACTGTGAAGCCATTTGATCATCCTCCATTTTTGTGGTGTTTCTTGGTGCTGCACTGGGAGTTTGGTATTTGCTTCACGAAATACAAGGAGTTCAACTGGGACACAGTGCTGGAGGGAGTTCTTTCACGTGTGGTGGGTCAGGAACTGCAGGAGAATGCACCAACCAGGCTTCTATTTCACACAGCTTTTTCCTTGACCATACCAACCTGATTCTGAACATTGCCTTGAAACCTCTCCATATAATAAGATGCCTTTACATGTAAGGTTCTGCTGGATGCACCATGGCAGCCAAAATGCATTTGGAAGTCAATTGGAAATCCATATGGCCCCACCTCAGATATTTTATCACACACCTGCACACCACTGCTCTGGGCCCACTACTCAGCATTCTCAACTTACTGGCATCTCTGTTCTTCACCATTATCATGAAATCCAGTCAATCAAGGCACTGTCTGGTACACTCATGATCAGCAACAGGAGATCCAAAGGTTCTCCAGTGCCACCTGGTCATGGGAGTTTCAAAAATTTCAGGGTATTTATCTAGCCACTTTTCAAGGATGAAGTTGGAGAAACTGTGGGTTTCAATTCATTCAGGAATCATTTAATGTTGAGGAACCTCATTTCAATGAATGCTCTGGAGAACTCTCAAAGGCAAGGCTTCCCAAAGAGTAGCCAAATAGTCACATGAAGCCCAGCCCATTGAGGTCTACAATGTGAGGTCCATGTGTGTTTTGACTCTCAACTATGCCTGTCAAGTCTTTCATAATAAAATCATGTGATATCCTGGCTGAGATTCCAAGTGATCAGTCGAAAGCCACCCTTGGCCTAGATTTCAGTTTCCAATGGCGACTCTCATGCGTGGCCTTCTAAAATCGCAACACAATTCATGACAATACTTCTCTGAGGTCAGTTCCAGAACTCAGTCTCTAAGGTGAATCATACCAAAGTTCTAGCCCTGGTGGATCCAGTCATTTCTTCCAACCACTACACAAATGAACACAATTAAAACCAAAACACTCCCACATGGTCCTCACCTTCTTCCATATAGACACTCATTATAACCTCTGGCTGGAGGTTTCCATGAGGGGCGCAGCACAAGACAGTATCCAAAACAAGCTTCCTTATCCCTTATTTGCTTAAAGTCAGCTGGGCCTGGACACCATTCCTGTGAACCAGGAGTGATAAAATAAGCCTGGCCTTAATACTGCTCTGCTTCTCCAATTTGAGGCCTACTGACTGTCAGGTATAGATTCTTAATGTGATTTAAAGTAATGAAAAAACCCAAGTTTATATGGGCTAGCCTCTGCAGGGCTTTGAAGAACTCATTTGACCCAAAGGATCCCTAGTCTCATTTGATGGAGATCAGAAACCTATCAGAGTAAGGCAAGATACTTCATACACAATTACTGATATTTTTGCCATTTTGGTTTCGGAAGCACACATGGGATCTTTCTTTAGTTCCATCAGGTGCTGAGAATCTAAGCCACTGCCTCACACAGGGCCAAGTGGCTGATTCAGACACATCCCTTTCCAAAGCAATTAAGCAAAGATACACAGGTGATGCCCATTCATTTCCATTTGAAAACAGTTTTCTTCAGGCTTCACAAATTGGTGGCCTGAGGCAGAGACCTTCCTGACTCTCAGAGCAACAGAAAAATAGGTAAGCAAAAGGCCCAAAGCAGGGTTTCTCTACTGAGACTTTCTTTGTCACACTGATATCTGAGTTTTCTGAGATGCTTGCTATTCCCTTCAGCTATCCAGTATATGGCAATGTCACAGAGCTTGGAGGTGGTACATATCTTGGACACAAAACCATGAGCCTACTCTGGAGAGTGGCCAGAATTCAGGAAGAAAACAGGAACTTCGGAAGATAGTAGGTGTTGCCCGTCCCTAAAGCAACCTGCAGTCCACTCATAAATTGGGCAGGATGAATGTTGGCATGCTTTCTACTAGACAGGACACATCCATTGATGCATTATCTTTTATAATGTCTACAACCACGGACACAGTGGGATACACAGGCATACAAACAATCACCTTGTCAAATGACTTACTATAAACAGTCCACTCTAAAGCAAACACACCGCCTTTCTTACCTATTCTCAGAACATGAGACATAACCACAAAATCACAATCACACCCACAACGACACCTCCTTTATTCAAGTAGGTCTGTGACTAATTGGAATGTACTCTGAATGATGGGCCATACTATGTTTCCTTGAAATGGCCTGTCCTTCTCAGATCTGGTCACCTTGGCCAACACTGTGAAGTTTTCAGGAGCCAGTGGTGAGCCACTACCTGCTTTCTCATGAAATTCCCCTTTTTAGAGCTCTCTTGGCATTTGGCAATCCTCACATCAGTAGGTACCAAGGAAGACTTACTCTGTCCTTGGTTATTCCAAACAACTGAGCCAACTGGGCAAGAAACTGGGACTGACTCTGGGTGCCTGGATTCCTGGATCCCAAGTTCAGAGAGATCCGTCATGAAGGAAGAGAGGTAGGTCACCTCATTCAGGAACTGAATGAGGTTACTGCCGTGGCAACCACTTTGTCCTAACAATTGCTTTCAAGGGTCCCATGAGATGGTGGCTGCCCCTACCTCCTGTGACACTTTCACAAGTTAGAATGGTATATCAACCATTGGCACCTGGGAACAGCTCTCCACACAGGCCTGGTTTGGTCCATCTTCTCGACGTTAAGAAGAGAGAAGCTGTTTCAGACACAACCCTTCATCCTGACCAGGTTGTTTGCCATGGAGGATGAATTTTGCTCTCTTAGGTCCTCCATAGCTGCTTACAACTTCTCCAGGAATCATTTCTGCATGGACCTTTGAGTTTCTCAGCATGTGGAAGATCCCCTATATTCCTGTATTGTAAGAACAACTCTATCCCTGCTCTTCTGTAAAGTTAAATTGACTGAACAGTGTATGGTTAGGTTAACTAACAGGTTCGATTTGGATTAGGAATCTTTTTGCGGGATGAATAATGGTATTGGGAAACTGCGATATTTACAAGAATATATAGGTGAATTATAAGTATGAAAACAGAAATCTAGCTAAGATTTGAAGCCCAAAAGGGCATTGGGCCCTTGACTGGGATACGTAGCTTTGAATTATGTTCTGCACTGATGTGTCAGGTAAATCGATATACAATGGCTTAGGTCCTTGTGCCATGGATGATTAAATGTAGAAGAGAACTTCCAGTCAAAAGGGATAGTTGGTAGGATTCGGAAGATTCTCGGTAGGTTTAGAAAGAAGAGTGAGTATAGGATTTGGACCAAATGTTGTTTAGCAATAGGGTTTCTGGTAGACAGTGAATGTTAATGTCAGCACAAGTGAAGAGACAGTCACAATGATGAACTGGGGAAAATAGTTAGGAAAGCTGATATCAATAGAGACATTACAAAATCAGGCAAAGTATAAAGTGAGTGATAGGATTAGATATTTTCAACAGGGTTGAGTTTGAATATATAATCTTAGAAAGAAACAAATGTGTAGTGACCAATAGGATTGACATTTGACAGCATTAGGCAACCTGGACATGGATGTTTAGTAATCCATGCTCACTTTTCATTTAGTCTTTGCTACAATCTTAAGTGTGACCTTTGCTTTTTTTGTCCAGAATATTACTGTGATAAAACGTATATTAAGATCAGGTGACATGACTATTTTTCCACCATTTCTGGCAGCAACATATTCAAGACGTATAAATTAGTAATGGGGGTAAAAAGAGGTGTACCCTTTGTCTGTGCATATAGAGATAATGCATGAATAGACCATACTTTGAATAAATAATATATCTGGTTCCGACTTTAAATAATGGATTGAAATTATATGTGAAAAAATACAAGAAATCTTATATTGACATACAAACATTCATTCCAACCAGTTATATATCTAATGGCCACATTAAGGTTATGGTTTATCATGAAGGGTGTGTGAGTTTTGCTTCAAAAGTGATTATGGAAATCTAAAATAATGTGTTTGGAAAGAAGTCTCATGAAAAGACCAGTCAAGAAACCTGGAGGAATACATGTTTTATGAAGCAGGAAGTGATTGTGAAACAAATGCGCATAAATTTGTGAACTTGTGGATGAAATATATATATCCTATGATTTGTAAAAATTGAAGAAATAGTAATGTACCAGTGTTGAATGAAAATAAACGTCAGAATACACATCATGTCCCATACGAATCTACTTGATTGATGTTAATCTGGGTTAGTTCCTGTACAAATATTAGGATTTGTAAGCACCATTTACTGAAGTTAGTTTTCAGAACTATGAAACAAATGTGTATTTCAGGAGGATGAATATTTCTGAGAATAATTTTGTGAAAAGTTTATTATAAATCCACATTTTTGAACATGAATGAATTTAGGGAGTGTATTTAAGATACATACATTTCATATTTTAAAAATCAGGACAGTATATATATATATATATATATATATATATATATATATATATATTCATAATTATATATATGTGTATATACATATATATGTGTGTATATATATATATATATATATATATATATATATATATATATATACATATACACACACACACACACAAAACACACACACAGACATTAAAATGTAGGAATATATACGCCAATCGAAGTTCATCATAAAATATATAGCATCCACAGATGCAAAAATATTTATTTTACTGAACAAGGATTTATGTATAATGTTGTTCTACTAGGAAGCTCACCCATAGTTTGAATTTTCAGTTCCAACAGCGTTTAGAGTAGTGATCTCTTCTCACAACTTGTATCTGCCAAGTCAGTCACCTCACAAAAATGAACGTGTGATACCAGGTAGGATTCTATAAAGCATATAAAAATACATGTGCTGAATAGGCTACAGAGAAAGGCAGACAGGCATTTACATATTTGTTAACTTTAACAACACATGGAGAACTATTTCAATTAAAAATTGACTAGATTTATAACACCTACCATTTATCATGAAAAAGGCAAGTCCAACTATACCCCACGCCTCCTCTGAACTGCTTGTATTTCTATTCTGTTTGGGTTGTTTTTCTCCATCATTTGGATTAGTAGACAGAGTATAGTAGGGTATGGGTTATTGTCAGGATTCAGTATTTTCAATGGTATATAGGAAAATGAATCCAATGTGTATAAAAATATATGCTACACAATTATCTTCCCACTCTCATCCAGAACAATGCCTTTACATTACCTTCACCTCAAGTAAGACACAATTAGGGTAGAAGAGTTTGAAAATCCGTGAATGCATATCTGGTGTGGAAACAGTACTAAGAAACAAATACGTATTTCAGGTGGATGAATATTTCTGAGAATAATCTTGTGAAAAGTTGATTATGAATCCACAACATAAATATGAATGAATTTAGGAAGTGTGTAATAAGACACATATTTCATATTTTGAATACTCCTGAGAGTGTATCTATATATATATTTATATACACACACAGAGACAGACATTAAAAATTGCAATATATATGCCAAACGAAATTCACCATGAAATGTATATCATCCACAGATCCAAATATATTCATTTTACTGAACATGGATTTATGTATAATGTTGTTCAACTAGGAAGCTCACTCACATTTGAATTACCAGTTCAAGCAGCGTTTAGGAGGAGTGATCTCTTCTTCCAATTTGTATCTGCCAAGTCAGCCACCTCACAAGAATGTACGTGTGGTACCAGGTAGGATTCTATATGTGCATATAAAAATACGTGTGCTGAATAGGCTACAGAGAAAGGGGGACAGGAATTCACTTATTTGTTAACTTTAAAAACGCATCGAGAACTATTTCAACAAATAATTGACTAGATTTATAACTGCTACACTATACCATGCAAAAGGCAACTCCAACTATAAAACATACCTCATCTAAACTGCTTGTATTTCTATTATGTTTGTGTTATTTTTCTCCATCATATTAGGATTAGTAGTCAGAGTCTAATAGGGTATATGTTAGTTTCAGGGATTCAGCATTTCTAATGGAAAATAGGAAATTGAATCCAATGTGTATGCAAATATGTGCTACACAAAAATCTTCCCACTTTCATCCAGAACAATGCCTTGACATTACATTCTCCTCAAGTAAGACACAATTAGAGGATAAGAGTTAGAAAATCTGTGAATATATATCTGGAATGGAAAATACTCTGGAGTTTACAACTTTGGAGGTGGTAGAGAAGATTCTAAAAGTAAGGGACAGGGTAAACATTCCACAAACATGTAGCTCTGCTGGCCTAAATACTTTTTGAGAAACTGCCTCTAAGAGTGGGCACTTGAAGTATTTGATGTTCTGAGGAGATTTAGTTCCTTTGTAGAGAAACCATGAAAGCTGGGTCTGCATCTATGTTACTTGGAGGACATGGTTTCTTATTATCCAATGAACATGAGGCAGCAGTGCTGAATTCTCTCTTTGTAGGTAAACTATGGACACTGGGGTCTAAGTGTCTTTCAGTGTGGACTGTGAAGCCAATTGGTCATCCTCCACTTTTCGTGGTGTTTCTCGCTGCTGCACTGGGAGTTTGGTATTTGCTTCAAAAAATACAAGGAGTTAAAATGGGACAGAGTGGTGGAGGGAGTTCTTTAAGGTGTGGTGAGTCAGGGTCTTCAGGAGAATGCACCAACCAAGGTTCTATCCCATGTAGATTGCCCCCTTGAGAATAGCAACATGATTCTGAACATTGCAGTGAATCCTCTCCATATAACAAGATGCCTTTACATATATGGGTCTGCTGGCTGCACCATGTCAGTCACAAGCCATTTGGAAGCCAATGGCTGATCCACATGGCCGCAACACAGATGTTTTATCACACAATTGCATACCACTGCTCTAGGCCCACTACTCACCAGGCTCCAACTTACTGGCATATCTGTTCTACACCATTTTCATGAAACAAAGTCAATCAAGGCAGTGTCTGGTATACTCAGGATCAGAAACAGGACATCCAAAGTATTTCCAGTGCCAGCTGATCATGAAAATATCAAAAATTTCATGGTAATTTTCTAGCCATTTTTCACGGATGAAGTTTGAGGCTCTGAGGGATTCAATTAATTCAGGAACCATTAAATGGTGAAGAAGCTAATTTCAATGAAAGCTCTGGAGCACTCTCACAGGCAAGGTTTCCCTAAGGGTGGCCAAAATGTCACATGAAGCCAGGCCCATTGAGATCTACAATATGAGGTCCATGTGTGTTTTAAACTCAAATATGGCTGCCAAGTCTTTAAGAAAAATTGTATGTTATATCCGGGCTGAAATTCCCAATGTTCTGTGGAAATCCAACCTGGGCCTAGATCTCAGGTTCCAAGGGCGACTCTCATGTGTGGCCTCCTAAAATCCCAACACAATTCATGGCAATACTTCTCTGAGGTCAGTTAAAGAACTCAGTCTCTAAGGGGAATCACACCAGAGTTCAAGCCCAGTGGAACAGTCATCTCTTCCAACCGCCACACAAATGACCACAATTAAAACCAAAACACTCCCACATGGTCCTCATCTTTTTCCATATAGACACTCCTTATAACGTCTGGCTGGAGTTTTCAATGAGGTCCACAGCCCAAGTCAGTGTCCAAATTAAGGTCCTGTTCCCCTCATTTGTCTAACATCAAGGTGGCCTGGACACACTTCCTGTAAACCAGGAATGATCAAATAGGCCTGCCATTAATACTGCTTGGCTTTTTCAATTTGAGGCCTTCTGACTCTGTGGTTTAGATTCTTTATGTGAATTTGAGTCATGAGAAAATCCAAGCACCTCTGCAGAGATTTGAAGAACTCATTTGGCCGAAAGGATTCCTATTCTCACTTGATGGAAGTCAGGATCCTAACAGAGGAAGGTAAAAGAATTCATTCACAATGAGTGAATATTTGCCATTTTGGTTTTGGATGCACACATTTGATCTTTCTTTTGATCCATCAGGTGCTGAGAATCTAAGCCACAGCCTCACACAGGGCCAAGAGGATGATTCAGACACATCTTTTTCCAAAGCAATTAAGCAAAGAGACACAGGTGATACCCTTCATTTCCATTTGAAAAATGTTTTCCTCAGGCTTCCCAAAGGGGTGCCCAGAGGCAAAGACATCCTGAGATTCAAGGCAACAGAACAATAGGTTAGCAAAAGGCCCAAAGCAGGGTTTCTCCACTGAGACTTTCCTGGTCACACTGATATCTGAGTTTTCTGAGATGCTGGCCATTCCCTTCAGATATCCAGTACATGGCCATGTGACAGAGATTGGAGGTGGTACATATCTTGGACACAAACCCAAGAGCCTATTCTGAAGAGTTGTCAGAATTCAGAAAGAAAACAGGGACTTAATAAGGTAGTAGGTGTTGCCTATCGATATGGAAACCACACTCCATTCATTAATTGGGCAGGATGAATGCTGGGAAGCTTTCTACTAGAGGGGACACATGCATTGATGCATTCTCTTTTCTAATGTATACAACCACGGACACAGTGGGATACACAGACATAGAAACACTCACCTTGTAAAACGACTTACTAGAAACAGTTCACTGCAAACCAAAGAAACCTCCTTTCCTACCTATTCTCAGAACAGAGACAAAACCACACACCCACACTCAAAAAGACACCTCCTTCCCCCAAGTAGGGCTGTGATTATCCGGAGTGTCCTCTGACAGGTTTGCCATACTATGTTCCCCGGTAATGGTCTGTCCTGTCTCAGATCTGGTCTCCTTGTACAACTCTGTAAAGCAGTCAGGAGCCAGCGGTGAGCCACTACCTGCTTAGTCAGGAAAGGCCCGTGTTCATATCTTTCCTGGCATTTGGCCATCCTCACATCAGTCAGTACCAAGAAGACTGACTCTGTCCTTGGTGATTCCAAACAAATGAGACCACTTGGACTGGGACTGGGACTGGCTCTGGTGCTTGGTTTCCTTGGTCCCAAGTTCAGAAAGTTCCATCAACAAGGAAGTGAGGTAGGTCACTTCCTTTAAGAACTGAATGAGGTCACTGCCTTGGCAACCACTTTGTCCTAACAGTTGCTTCCAAGGGTCCCATGAGATGGAGGCTGCCCCTACTTCCTTTGGCACTTTCACAACTTAGAATGGTATATCAACCTTAGGCACCCGAGAACAGCTCTCCACACAAGCCTGGTTTGGTCCATCTTCTCTACAGTAAGAAGATAGAGGCTGATTCAGACAAAACCCTTCATCCTGACCAGGTTGTTTGCCATGGAAAATGACTTTTTGTCTCTCAGGTCCTTCATTGCTGCCTACATCTTCTCCAGGGATCATTTCTGCATGGACCTTTGAGGTTCTTAACAGGTAGAGCATCCCCTACATTCCTGTATTGTAAGAACAATCTGTCTCTGCTCTTCTGTAAAGTTAGATTGAGTGAACAGTGTATAGTTAGGGTTAATTTCATGTTCGATTTGGGTTAGGAATCATTCTGCTGGATTAATAATGGTATTGGGAACCTGTGATATTTATAAGAATATCGAGGTTAATCATATGTATGAAAACAGAAATTAAAGTAAGATTTGAATCCCAGAAGGGCATTGGGCAATTGATTGGGATATTTAGCTTTGAATTACTATCTGCACACATGTCTCAAATAAATCGATATACAATGGCAGAGGAACTTGAACCTTGGATGATTGAATGCTGAAGAGAACATCCAGTCAAAAGGGATTGTCGGTAGGATTAAGAAGATAGTCGCAGTTATTAATATGGTATTATGTAAAAATGTGGATGTGTAACCGATGTGATTCTGCAACTTGTATTTGGGGTAAAAATGGGAGCTGATAACCCATTTGAATCAAATGTATGGAAGATGATATGCCATGAGCTTTGTAATGTTTTGAACAACCAATAAAAAAAATTAAAAAAAAAAGAACATAGTCGTTATGTTTAGCAAGTAGAGTTAGTATAGGATATGTAACAAAAGTTCTTTAGCAATTTTTTTCGGGCAGTGAGTGAATATAAATGTCAGCACATATGAAGAAATCAGACACAATGATGAACTGGGGAAAATTTGTAGAAAAGCAGATATCAATAGAGACATTAGGAAATCAGGCAAAGTATAAAGTGAGTGATAGAATAAGACATTTTCAACAAGGTTGAGATTGAATATCTAATCTTAGGAAGAAACAAATATGTAGGTCACCAATAGGATTGACATTTGAGAGCATTAGGCAACATGGACATGGATATTGTTAGTAATCCATGTTCACTTTACATTTAGGCTTTGGTACAATCCTAAGTGGGACCTTTGCATTTTGTTTCCAGAATATTACTGTGATAAAATGTATATGTAGATCAGATGACATGATTTTTTCTTCCACCATTTCTAGGAGCAGTATTTTGAAAACGTATAAATTAGCATTGGGGGTAAAAAGAGGTGTACCCTGTTTTTATGAATATACAGATAATGCATGAATAGACCTTAATTTCAATAAATAATACAACTTGTTCCACTTTAAATAATGGATTGAATTGATATCTGAAAATATATAAGAAATCTTATATTGATATGCAATCATTCATGACAACCAGTTATACACCTAATGTTAATATTAGGGTACGATTTATCATGAAGTTTGTGTGAGTTTTGCTTCAAATGTGATTATGGAAATCGAAAATAATGTGTTTGGAAAGAAGTCTCATGAAAATGCCAGTCAAGGAACACCAAGGAATTCATGAGTTCTGAAGCAGGAAGTGATTGAAATTGAAAAAAATGACGATAAATTTCCTTACTTGTGGATGAAATATTATAATATGATGTGAATAAACTGAAGAAATAGTAATGTACCAGTGCTGAATAAAAATGAACATCAAAATACACATCATGTCCCACAGGAATCTTCTCGCATTGATGTTAAACTGTGTCAGTTACTGTAGAAATATTAGGATTTCTTTGCACCATTCACCAAAGTTAGTTTTCTTTTTTTTAATTTTTATTTATGCTTGTTCAAAACATTACATAGTTCTTGATATATCATATTCCACACTGTGATTCAAGTGGGTTATGAACTCCCATTTTTACCCCATAAACAGATTGCAGAATCACATCAGTTACACATCCATTGATTTACATATTGCCATACTAGTGTCTGTCGTATTCTGCTGCCTTTCCTAACCTCTACTATCCCCCTCCCCTTACCTCCCCTCTCCTCTTCTCTCTCTACCTCTTTACTGTAATTCATTTCTCCCCCTTGTATAATTTTTTCCTTTCCCTCACCTCCTCTTGTATGTAATTTTGTATAACCCTAAGGGTCTCCTTTTATTTCCATGCAATTTCCCTTCTCTCTCCCTTTCCCTTCCTCCTCTCATCCCTGTTTAATGTTAATTTTCTTCTCATTCTATTCGTCCCTACTCTGTTCTTAGTTAATCTCTTTATATCAAAAAGACATTTGGCATTTGGTTTTAGGGATTGGCTAGCTTCACTTAGCATAATCTGCTCTAATGCCATCCATTTCTCTGTAAAAATTTTGTCATTTTTTAATGCAGAGTAATACTCCATTGTGTATAAATGCCTCATTTTTTATCCATTCATCTATGGAAGTGCATCTAGGTTGGTTCCACAGTCTTGCTATTGTAAATTGTGCTGCTATGAACATCAATGTAGCAGTGTCCCTGTAGCATTTTTTTTAGGTCTTTAGGGAATAGACTGAGAAGGGGAATACCTGGGTCAAATGGTGGTTCCATTCCCACCTCTACAAGAAATCTCCATACTGCTTTCCAATTTGGCTGCACCAATTTGCAGTCCCACCAGCAATGTACAAGTGTACCCTTTTCTCCACATCCTCGCCAGCACTTGTTGTTGTTTGAGTTCATAATAAATATCTGGAATGGAAAATGCTCAGGAGTTCACAACCTTGAAGGTGGTAGAGGAGTTTCCAAAAGTAAGGGACAGGGTAAATACCACAAACATGGAGCTGTGTCGGCCTTAAGACTTCTTGAGAAAATGCCTCTGAGGTTGGGCACTTGAAATATATGTTGTTGTCAGGAGCTTTAGCTTCCTTTGTAGTGAGACCATCAAAGCTGAGTCTGCATCTATGTGACCTGGACGACATGTTTTTTTTTTTTATTTTCCTATGAACACGAGGCAGCAGTACTGAATTCTCTCTTTGTAGGCAAACTGGGGCTACTGGGAGCTAAGTGTCTCCCCATGTGGACTGTGAAGCCATTTGATCATCCTTCACATTTAATCATGTTATTTGATGCTGCACTGAAAGTTTGGTATTTACTTTATGAAATAAAGGAGTTTAACTGTGATACAGTGCTGCAGGGAGTTCTGTCATGTGTGGTGGTCAGGATCGGCAGGAGAATGTACCAAGAAGGCTTCTATCACACATAGTTGCCCCCTTGACCATAGCAACATGATTCTGAACATTGCCCTGAAACCTCTCCATACAACAAGATGCCTTTACATCCAAAGGTCTGCTAGCTGCACCATGTCAGTCACAAACCATTTATAAGCCAATGGCAGATCCACGTGGCCCCACCACAGATGTTTTTTCACACACCTACACTCTACTGCTCTTGGCCCACTACTCAGCAGGCTCCAACTTACTGGCATATCTTTTCTACACCATTATCATGAAACTCAGTCAAACCAGGCACTGTCTTGTATACTCATGATAAGCAACAGGACATCAAATGGTTTTCCTGTGCCAGCTGGTCATGGAAATTTCAAAAATTTCATGGTATTTTCTAGCCATTTTTCAAGGATGAAGTTGGAGTTACTGTGGGTTTCAATTCATTCAGGAACCATTAAATATTGAGGAATCTCATTTCAATGGAAGCTCTAGAGAACTCTCACAGGCAAGTCTTCTGAAAGAGTGGCCCAAGGTCACATAAAGCCAGCCACATTGAGGTCTACAATGTGAGGTCCATGTGTGTTTTGACTCTCAACTATTGCTGCCAAGTCTTTCAGAATATAATCAAGTGATATCCTCGCTGAGATTCCCAGTGCTCTGTGGAAAGCCACCCTGGGCCTAGATCTCAGTTTCCAAGGGTGACTCTCATGCGTGGCCTCCGAAAATTCCAACACAATTCATGGCAATACTTCTCTAAGGTCAGTTTCAGAACTCAGTCTCCAAGGGGAATCCCACAAGAGTTGAAACCCAGGTGGACGCAGTCATCTTTTCCCACCGCCACACAAATGACAACAATGAAAACCAAAACACTCTCACATGGCCCTCATGTTCTTCCATATAGACACTAATCATAACCTCTGGCTAGAAGTTTCCATGAGGGGCGCAGACCAAGACACTGTCCAAAATAAGCTCCCTTTCCCCTCATTTGCTGAAAGTCAGGGTGGCCTACACACCCTTCCTGTGAACCAGAACTGATCAAATAGGCATGGCGTTAATACTGTCATGCTTTTCCAATTTGAGGCCTACTGACTGTCAGGTATAGATTCTTTATGTGATTTGGAGTCATCAGAAAACCCAAGCACTTCTGCAGGGGTTCAAAGAACTCTTTTGAACTAAAGGATCCTGATTCTTACTTGATGAAGGTCAGGAATCTAATAGAGGAAGGCAAAAGACTCATTTGCCATTTCTGTTTTGAATGCACACATGGAATCTATCTTTTGATGCATCAGGTGCTGAGAATCTAAGCCACAACCTCACACAGAACCAAGAGGCTGATTCAGACACATCCTTTTACAAAGCAATTAAGCAAAGAGCCACAGGTGATGCCCATTCATTTTCATTTGAAAACTGTTTTCTTCAGGCTTCACAAAGGGGTGGCCAGAGGCAAAGACCTTCCTGACATTTAGGGCAACAGAAGAACAGGTAAGCAAAAGACACAAAGCAGGGTTTCTCCACTGAGACTTTCCTGGTCACACTGATATCTGAGTTTTCTGAGATGCTTGACATTCACTTCAGCTATCAAGTACATGGCCATGTCACAGAGCTTGGAGGTGGTATATATCTTGGACACAAAACCATGAGCCTATTCTGGAGAGTGGCCAGAATTCAGGAAGAAAACAGGATCTTAGGAAGATAGAAGGTTTTGCCCATCCAGAAGGCAAGCCGCAGTCCATTAATCAATTGGGCAGGATGAATGCTGGGAAGCTTTCTACTAGACAGGACACATCCATTAATTCATTCTCTTTTCTAATGTCTACAACCACAGACACAGTGGGATACACAGACATAGAAACACTTACATGTCAAACGACTTACTAGAAACAGTCCAATCCAAACCAAACAAACCACATTTCCTACCTATTCTCAGAACATGTGACAAAACCACAAAACCACAACCACTCCCACAAAGGCACCTCCTTCCCCCAAGTAGGTCTGTGACTATCCAGAGTGTCCTCTGACTGGTGGGCCATAAAATGTTCTCCCGAAATGTCCTGTCCTGACTCAGATCTGGTCTCTTTGGCCAACTTTGTGAAGTTGTCAGGAGCCAGTGGTGAGCCACTACCTGCTTTCTCAGAAAAGGTCCCTCTTCAGAGCTCTTCTGGCCTTTGGCCATCCTCACATAGGTAGGTACCAAGAAAGACTGACCCTGTCCTTGGTAAAACTGAACAAGTGAGCCCACTGGGACTGGGACTGAGACTGGCTCTGGGTACCTGTCTTCATGGATCCCAAATTCAGAGAATTCCTTCACCAAGGAAGTGACGTAGGTCACTTCCTTCAGGAACTGAATTAGGTTACTGCCTTGTCAACCAATTTGTCCTAACAGTTGCTTCCAAAGTCCAATGAGTTGGAGGCTGCCCCTTCTTCCAGTGAAACTTTCACAAGTTTGCATGGTATATCAACCATAGGCACCCAAAAAAAGCTCTCCAGATAGGCCTGGTTTGGTCCATCTTCTATACATTAAGAAAAGAAATGTTGATTCAGACACATCCCTTCATGCTAACCAGGTTGTTTGTCATGGAAGATGACTTTTGCTCTATGACGTCATTCATAGCTGCCTACATTTAATCCAGGGATCATTTCTTTAATGACCTTGGAGGTTCTCAGCAAGTGGAAGATCCCCTAATTTCTGTATTGAAAGACCAACTCTGTCCCTGCTCTTCAGTAAAGATAGATTGAGAGAACAGTGTATGGTCAGGGTTAATAACATGTTCCATTTGGGTTAGGAATCATTCTGCGGGATGAATTATGGTATTGGGAACGTGCGATATTTATAAGAATATAAGTGAAATATAAGTATGAAAACAGACATCTAGGTAATATTTGAAGCCCAGAATTGCATTGGACCCTTGGCTGGGATTATTAGCTTTGAATTATATTCTGCACAGATGTCTCAGATAAATCAATATACAATGGCATAATTCCTTGTACCTTGGTTGATTGAATGTTGAAGAGAACATCCAGTCAAAAAGAAATAATTTGTAGGATTAGTAAGATTGTTGGTAGGTTTTGAAAGAAGAGTGAATATAAGATTTGGATGAAAAGATCTTTAGCAATAGGGTTTCGGATAGAGAGTGAATGTAATTGTCAGCACATGTGGAGAGTCTGTCAAAACGATGAACTGGGGAAAAAAGTAGGAATGCAGATATCAATTGACATTAGGATATCAGGCAAAGTATAAAGTGAGTGATAGAATTATACATTTTCAACAGGGTTGAGTTTGAATATATAATCTTAGGAAGAAACAAACATGTAGTCACCAATAGGATGAACTTTTGAGAGCATTAGGCAATATGGACATGGATGTTTTCCGTAATCCATGCTCACTTTTCATTTAGGCTTTGGTACAAACATAAGTTTGACCTCTTCTTTCTGTGTGCAGAATATTACTGTGGTAAAATGTATATGTAGATCAGGTGACATGAGTATTTCTTCCACCATTTCTGAGAGCAATATTTTGAAGACGTATCAATTATTTTTGGAGGTAAAAATGGTGTACACTGTGTCTATAATTATAGAGATAATGCATGAATAGACCATACTGTAAAGAAATATTATAACTGGTTCTAACTTTAAATAATGGATTGAATTGATATCTGAAAATATACAGAAAATCTTACATTGATATACAATCCTTCATTCCAACCAGTAATATATATAATGGTTATATCAGCATTATGGTTTTTCATGAAGAATGTGTGAGTTTTGCTTCAAAAGTGATTATGGAAATCGGAAATAATGTGTTTGGAAAGAAGTCTCATGAAAAGACCAGTCAAGAAACCTGGAGGAATACATGTGTTTTGAAGCAGAAAGTGATTGAAAGTGAAACAAATGCCTATAAATTTGTGAACTTGTGGATCAAATATATATACTATGATGTGCGTAAACTGAAGAAATAGTAATGTACCACTGTTACATAAAAATGAACGTCAAAATACACATCATGTCCTCTCCCACAGGAATCTACTTGCATTGATGTTAAACTGGGTCAGTTATTGTAGAAATATTAGGATAATGCCGCAGTCTTGCTGGGCACAATCAGCAGCCACTTGTCAAAAGAAACTAACTTTATTTTTAGAACCACACATGCCAAACAAAACAGCCTCTCAGGAAAAAACCTTCAGAGCCCCAACTGCCACCACTGGCTTCCCAAAACCTCTCCCTCCTACAGGAGCCTCTCTCCGCCTCCCACAATACTCCTGCTCTTGAGGGCGATTGGCTGGGTCATGTGGGCGGAGTCAAAAAAGTCCCCCAATGAGCAGTTTTGTGGTCTGAAAGGGCAGGGAAACAGCCCATTGAGCATCACCGCAGAGGAGCCAATCAGCTAGGTGTTGCTGGGGCCGCTGTGAGCCAATCATCAGCCGGCAGCTGGAAGTTTGCTGGCAGCAGGAATTTTGCTGGGGCCCCTTCGGCTGTGGCTCTCAACATCTTCGCCTCTCTGTTTAAACAACACGCATGTGGCTTAGGGACCGTGCCTGCCTTAGGTTGTCCAATAGTACATATGGTCTTTACCCGTTAAGTTGGTACCATTGCAATTGGATCTTACCCGTCACTGACTACCCGTCCAGTATAGAGCCACACATGTTGAGAGGTCTTTGTACCAGCGGGGGTGGGTGAGGTTCTTTGCCTCACCTCTGTTGGCCCCCCAAATTTTAGCTGGACGATCATGACACGCAGAAGGGAGGAAGATACACCAAGCCAATTGATGGCTCCTTTTGGAAAAATTGTACCACCGATGACATCATCAGCAAATATACCCCAACACTACCACAAGTCGCTGCACCAACAGATAGTTCACAATGCATTTAGGTGAGTTCACAATGTGTCCAGGCAAGTTCTGCAAGCAGTACAGGGATGGCTATTGCAGAAGCTGTAGATTGGTATTATCTTTGATTTCACCTGCACTGGGATGAAGATAGGAACTCTGGCAATAATGTCTAAAGAAAAAAATTATGTAATATTCCAGAAGGCACTAAAACCAAAAAAAAAAAAATATGTAACATTCCAGAAGGCACATCAAAAACCAAAGTGGCCCAAAAAGCAGTCATTGAGGATGAAGTCTCTCACTTTCCTCTGTAAGGTTCCTGACCTCCATAAAATGAGAATAGGGATTTATTGGGTCAAATGAGTTCTTCAAAACCCTGCAGAGTGTAGCCAATGGGTTATTGGGTTTTTTCATTACTCCAATTCACATCAAGAATCTATACTCCACAGACAGTAGGCCTCAAATTGGAGAAGCAGAGCAGTATTAAAGTCAGGGTTATTTGATCACTCATGGTTCACAGAATGGGTGTCCAGGCCACCCTGACTTTAGGCAAATGAGAGGAAAGGGAGATTATTTTGGACACTGTCTTGGGCTGTGCCCCTCAAGGAAACGTCAAGCCAGAGGTTATGATGAGTGTCTATATGGAAGAAGATGAGGGCCATTTGGGAGTGTTTTGGTTTTCATTGTGGTCATTTATGTGGCAGTAGGAAAAGATGACTGGGTCCACCAGGGCTTGAACTCTGGTGTGATTCCTCTTAGAGACTGAGTTCTGGAACTGACCTCAGAGAAGTATTGCCATGATTTGTGTTGGGATTTTAGGCGGCCACCCATGAAATTCGCCCTTTGAAACTGAGATCTAGGCCCGGGGTGGCTTTCCACAGAGCACTGGGAATCTCAGACAGAATATCATATGATGTTATTTTGAAATACTTGCCAGACATAGTTGAGAGTCAAAACACACACGGACCTCACATTGTAGACCTCAATTGGCCTGGCTTCATGTGACTATTTGGCCACTCTTTGGAAAGCCTTGCCTGTGAGAGTTCTCCAGAACTTTCATTGAAATGAGCTTCCTCAACATTGAATGATTCCTGAAAGAATTGAAACCCACAATGCCTCCAACTTCATCCTTGTAAAATGGCTAGATAAATACCATAAAATTTTTGAAATTCGCATGATGAGGTGGCACTGGAGAACCTTTGATGTCCTGTTGCTGATCATTAGTGTACCAGACAGTGCCTTGATTGATTGGGTATAATGAAAGTGGTGTAGAACAGAGATGCCGGTTAGATGGAGACTGCGGAGTAGTTGGCCCAGAGTTGTGGTGTGCAGGTGTGTGATAAAATATTTATGGTGGTGCCATGTGGATCTGCCATTGACTTCCAAATGGCTTTTAGCTAACATGGTGCACCCAGCAGACCCTTATATGCAAAGACATCTTGTTATATGGAGAGGTTTCAGGGAAATGTTCAGAATCAGGTTGCTATGGTCAAGGGAGCAAGCTATGTGGGATAGAAGCCGGGTTAGTGAGTTCTCCTGGAGACTCTGACCCAGCACATGTCACAGAACTCCCTCCAACACTGTGTCCCAGTTGAACTCCTTGTATTTCTTGAAGCAAATACCAAACTCCCAGTTCAGCACCAAGAAACACCATGAAAATTGGAGGATGACTAAATGGCTTCACAGTCCACATGGTTAGACACTTTGGCCCACTGGACTCTGTTTACCTACAAAGAGAGAATTCAGCACTGCTGCCTCAGGTTCATTGGAAAATAAGAAACCATGTTCTCCAAGTCACATAGATTCAGACCCAGCTTTGATGGTTTCACTACAAATGAAGACAAAGCTCCTGACAACAATATATATTTCAAGTGCCACACCTCAGAGGCAGATTCTCCAGAAGTCTTTTTTCCAGCAGAGCTCCATGGTTGTGGAGTGTTTACCCAATCCCTTACTTCTGGAAACTCCTCTACCTGCTCCCAGGTTGAGAACTCCTGAGAATTTTCCATTCCAGATATGTATTCACAGATTTTCTAACTCTTCTTCTCTAATTGTGTCTCACTTGGGGCAAAGGTAATGTCAAGGCATTGTTCTAGGTGAGAGTGGGAAGATTATTGTGTAGCACATATTTGCATACACATTGGATACATTATCCTATTTTCCATTTGCAATACTGAATTTCTGACACTAACCCATACCCTACTAGACTATGACTACTATCCTAAAATGATGGAGAAAAAGAAACCTAACAGAATAGAAATACAGGCCTTTTGTAGGAGGCATGGTGTATACTTGGATTTTCCTTTTCCTTTATCAAGGATATGTGTTATAAATCTAGTCAACTTTTCATTGTAATATTTCTCCATGAGTTTTCAAAGTTAACACATATGTAAATTCCTGTCTCCTTTTCTCTGTAGCCTCTTTAGAACATGTATATTTTTATGCATATATAGACTCCTACCTGGTAACACACGTAAATTCTTGTGATCTCACTAACTTTGGAATATACAAATTATGAGAATAGATCACTTCCCCTAAATACTGATGGAACTGAAAATTCAAACTATGGGTGAGCTTCCTAGTGAACAACATCATACATAAATCCATGTTCAGTAAAATGAATATTTTTAGATATGTGGATGATATATATTTCATGATAAATTTCGATTGGCATATATATTGCTACATTTTATTGTTGTGTGTGTGTGTGTGTATATATATATATATATATATATATATATATATATATATATATATTTATATACCAGATTTTCCAGATTTTCCAAAATATGAAATATATGTGTCTTATTATAGACTCCCTAAATTCATTCAAGTTCATGTATGCGATTTAAAATCAACATTTTACATGATTATCATCAGTCTGGCTGGGCACAATTCAGGAGCCAATTGTCAAAAGAAACAAACTTTATTTTTAGAACCACACAAGCCAAACAAAACAGCTTCTCAGGAAAAACCCTCAGAGCCCAACTGCCACCACAGTCTTCCCACAAGCCTCTCCCTCAACCACAAGCCTCCTCCTTTTGAGGCCAATTGGCTGGGTCACATGGGCGGAGCCAAAAAAGTCCACCAATGAGCAGCTCCGTTGTCTGAAAGGGCAGGGAAACATCCCATTGAGCATCACCACAGAGGAGCCAATCAGCTAGATGTTGCTGGGGCCGCTGTGGAGCCAATCATCAGCCGGCAGCTGGAAGTTTGCTGGCAGCTGGAGGTTTCCTGGGGCCCCTTTGGCTGTGGCTCTCAACATCTCCCCCTCTCTGTTTAAACAACGAGCATGTGGCTTAGGGACCATGCCTGCCTTAGGTTGTGCAGTAGTACATATGGTATTTACTGGAGACCCTTGGCTGTGGCTATCAACAGGATTTGTATGTACCATTCACTGAAGTTAGTTTTCAGTACTAGGAAACAAATATGTATTTCAGGTGGATAAATATTTCTGAGAAAAATCTTGTGAAAAGTTGATTATAAATCCACATACTTGAACATAAATGAATTTAGGGAGTGTAAATAAGATACATATATTTCATATTTTGAAAAATCTGGAGAGAGTGTGTGTGTGTGTGTGTGTGTGTGTATACACACACAGACACATACAGATATTAAAATGTAGCAACATATATGCAAATCTAAATTCACTATGAAATATACATCAATCACAGATCCAAAAATATTCAATTTTCTTAACAGGGATTTATGTATAATGTTTTTCTACTAGGAAGCTCACCCATTATTTGAATTATCAGTTCCAACAGCGTTTAGGAGGAGTGATGTCTTCTCACAAATTGTATCTCCCAAGTCAGTCACCTCACAAGAATGTAGGTGTGACACCAGGTAGGATTTGATATGTGCATATAAAAATACATGTGCTGAATAGGCTACAGACAAAGGGAGACAGGAATTCACATATTTGTTAACTTTAAAAACACATGGAGATCTATTTCAATTAAAAATAGACTGGATTTATAACACCTGACATTTATCATGCAAAAGGCAAGATCAATTATACACCATGCCTCCTCTGAACTGCTTGTATTTCAATTCTGTTTGTGTTACTTTTCTGCATGATATTAGAATTAGTAGTCAGAGTCTAGTAGGGTATGGGTTTGTGTCAGGGATTCAGTATTTCGAATGGAAAATTGGAAAATGAATCCAATGTGTATGCAAATACGTGCTACACACAAAAAATTCCCACTTTCATTCAGAACAATGGCTTGAAATAACCACGCTCCATGTAAGAAACAATTAGAGGAGAAGAGTTAGAAAATCTGTGAATACATACGTAGAATGGAAAATGCTCAGTAGTTCACAACCTTTGAGGTGGAAGAGACGTTTCCAAACCTTAGGGACAGGGTAAAACTCCACAAACATGGATCTCTGCTGGCCTAAACACTTCTGGAGATACTGACAATGAGGTTGGGTACTTGAAATATATGTTGTTTTCAGAAGCTTTAGCTTCCTTTGTAGTGAGACCATCAAACTTGGGTCTGCATTTTTGTGACCTGGAGGACATGAATTCTTATTGTCCAATGAACATGAGGCAGCAGTGCTGAATTCACTCTTTGTAACTAAACTGTGGCCAATGGGGGATAAGTGTCTCCCCGTCTGGACTTTGAAATCATTTGGTCATCCTCCACTTTTCGTGGTGTTTCTTGCTGCTGCAGTGGGTGTTTTGTATTTGGTTCATGACATACAAGGAGTTAAACTGGGACACAATGCTGGAGGGAGTCCTGTAACGTATGGTGTGTCAGGGTCTGCAGGAGAATGCACCAACCAGGCTTCTATCCCCCATTGCTTGCCCCCTTTACCATAGGAACTTGATTCTGAACATTGCCCTGAAAACTCTCCATGTAACATGATGCCTTTACATACAAAGTTCTGCTAGCTGCACCATGTCAGTCACAAGCCATTTGGAAGCCAATGTAAGATCCACATGACCCCACCACAGATGTATTGTCACACACCTGCACACAACTGCTCTCGGCCTGCCATAAATACTGCTCTGCTTCTCCAATTTGAGGCCTACTTACTGTCAGGTATAGATTCTTTATGTGATTTGGCATCATGAGACAACCCAAGCAGTTCTGCAGGACTTTGAAGAACTCATTTGATCCAAAGGATCCCTATTCTCACTTGATGGAGGTCAGGAACCAAACAGAAGAAGGCAAGAGACTTCATCCACAATGACAGATTTTTTGCCATTTTGGTTTTGGATGCACACATGGGATCTTCTTTAGATCTATCAGGAGCTGAGAATCTTAGCCACAGCCTCAAACAGGGCCTAGTGTCTGACTAAGACACATCCCTTTCCAGAGCAATTAAGCAAAGAGCCACAGGTGATGCCCATTCATTTCCATTTGAAAACTGTTTCTTCACGCTTCACAAAGGGGTGGCCTGAGGCAAAGACCTTCCTGACATTCAAGGCAACAGAAACATAGATAAGCAAATGGAGCCAAGCAGGGTTTCTCCACTGAGACTTTACTGGTCACACTGATATCTGAGTTTTCTGAGATGTTCCCATTCCCTTCAGCTATCAAGGACATGGCCATGTCACAGAGTTTGGAGGTGGTACATATCTTGGACAATAAACCATGATACTATTCTGGAGAGTAGCCAGAATTCAGGAAGAAAACAGCAACTTAGGAAGTTAGTAGGTGTTTCCCATCCATAAGGCAAGCAACAGTCCATTAATCAATTGTGCAGGATGAATGCTGTGAAGCTTTCTACTAGACAGGACACCTCCATTGATGCATTCTCGTTTCTAATGTCTAAAACCACGGACACAGTGGCTACACAGACATAGAAACACTCGCCTTGTCTATAGACTTACTAGAAACAGTCGACTCCAAACCAAACCAACCACCTTTCCTACCTATTCTCAGAACATGAAACAAAACCGCAAACTCACACCCACAACCAAAAAGGCACCTCCTTCCCAAAAATAGGTCTTTAACTATCTGGAGTGTCCTCTGACTGGTGGGCCATACTATGTTCCACTCGAAATGGCCTGTTTGGTCTCAGATCTTGTCTCCTTGGCCAACTCTGTTATTCTGCGAGGAGCCTGCTGTTAGCCACAACCTGCTGTCTCAAGAAAGGCCCCTCTTCAGAGCTCTACTGGCATTTGGCCATCCTCACATCAGTAGGTACCAAGAAGGCCTGACTCTGTACTTGGTAAATCCAAACAAGTGAGCCCACTGGGACTGGGACTGGGACTGGCTCTTGGTGCCTGGCCTCTTGCATCCCAATTTCAGAGAGTTCCATCACCAAGGAAATGAGGTATGTCACTTTCTTTGCAACTGAATGAGGTCACTGCCTTGGCAACAACTTTGTCCTAAGACTTGCTTCCAATGGTTCCATGAGTTGGAGGGTGCCCCTACTTCCTGTGACAATTTGACTAGTTAGAATGGTATATCAAAATAGACACCATGGAACAGCTCTACACGCAGGCCTGCTTAGGTTCATCTTCTCTACATTAAGAAGAGAGAGTCTGATGCATACACATTACACATCCCTTCATCCTGTCCAGGTTGTTTGCCATGGAAGATGGCTTTTGCTCATGCAGGTCCTTCATAGCTGCCTACATCTTCTCCAGGGATCATTTCTGCATCGAACTTTGAGGTTCTCAGCAGTTGGAAGATAACCTACATCCCTAATTGAAAGAATAGCCCTGTCCCTGCTCTTTTGTAATGTTAGATTGAGGCAACAGTGTATGGTTAGGGTTAATAACACGTTCGATTTGGGTTAGGAATCATTCTGCGGGATGAATAAGGTTATTGGGAACCTGCAATATATAGAAATATAGTGGTTAAATATAAGTATGAAAACAGAAATCTAGGTAAGATTTGAAGCTCAGAAGTGCATTTGGCAATAGATTGGGACACGTAGCTTTGAATTATGTTCTGCATACATGTTTCAGAAAAATCGATATACAATGGCATAGGACCTTGTACCTCAGATGATTGAATGTAGTAGAGTACATCCACTCAAAAAGGGATAGTCGATAGGATCAGGAAGATAGTCAGTATGTTTCGGAAGAAGATAGAGTATAGGATTTGGACCAAAGTTCATTAGCAATAGGGTTTCGGTTAGAGAGTGAATGTCAATGTCAGCACATGTGAAGGGTCAGTCACAATGTTGAACTGGAAAAAATATGTAGGAAAGTAGATATCAATAGAGACATTAGGAAATCAGGCAAAGTATAAAGTGAGTGAAAAAACTAGACATTTCCAATAGTTTTGAGGTTGAATATATAATCTTAGGAAGAAACAAAAATGTGGTCACCAATAGGATTGACATTTGAGAGCATTAGGCAACCTGGATATGGATGTTTTTAGTAATCCATGTTCAGTTTCCATTTAGGCTTTGGTACAATCATACGTGTGACTTTTGCATTTTGTGTCCAGAATATTACTATGATAACATGCATATGTAGATCAGGTGACATGAGTATTTCTTCCACCATTTCTGGGAGCAATATTTAGAAGACTAATAAATTAGTATTGGGGGTACTAAGAGGTGTGCCCTGTGTCTATGAATATAGAGATAATGCATGAATAGACAATATAGTGAATAAATAATATAACTGGTTCCACTTTAAATAATGGAATAAACTGATATAAAAGAATATATAAAAAATACTATATTGTTATAAAATCATTCATTCCAACCAGTTATACATCTAGTGGTGATATTATAGTTATGGTTTATCATGAAGTGAGTGTCAGTTTTGCTTCAAAAGTGATAAAAAAATCAAAAATAATATATTTCGAAAGAAGTCTCATTATAAGACCAGTCAAGAAACCTGGAAGAATCCATGTGTTCTGAAGCAGGAAGTGATTGAAAGTGAAACAAATGCCTATAAGTTTGCTAACTTGTGGATGAAATATATATCCTATGATGTGCATAAATTGAAGAAATAGTAATGTACCAGTGTTGAATTAAAATGAATTTCAAAATACACATCATGTCACATAGGAATGTACTTGCATTGATGTTAAACTGGGTCAGTTACTGTAGAATTATTAGTATTTGTATGCAACATTAACTGAAGTTAGTTTTCAGTACTGGAAACAATATGTATTTCAGGTGGATGAATATTTCTGAGAATGATCTTGTGAAAAGTTGATTATAAATCCATATACATGAACATGAATGAATTTAGGGAGTGTATATAAGACACATATATTTCATATTTTGAAAAATCTGGAGAGTGTATGTATATTTATATATATATACAAAAAAACACACACAGACAATAAATTAGCAATCAAATTTATCATGAAATATATATCCTCCACAGATGCAAAATTATTTCTTTTATAACATGTATTTATGTATAATGTTGTTCTTCTAGGAAACACACCCCTATGTTAAATTTTCAGTTCCAACAGAGTTTAACAGGAGTGATCACTTCTCACAAATTGTATTTGCCAAATTAGCCACCTCACAAAATGTAGGTGTGATACCAGGTAGTGTTCTATATGTGCATTTAAAAATACATGTGCTGAATAGGCTACAGAGAAAGGGAGATAGGTATTCACATATTTGTTAACATTAAAAACACATGGAGAACTATTTCAATTAAAAATTGACTAGATTTATAACACCTACAATTAATCATGCAAAAAACAAGTCCAACTATACACTATGATTCCTCTGAACTGCTTGTATTCCTATTCTGTTTGTGTTATTTTTCTCCATCATATTAGGAGTAGTAGTCAGAGTCTATTAGGGTATGCGTTAGTGTCAAGGATTCAGTATTTCGAATGGAAATATGGAAAATGACTCTAATTGGTATGCAAATATGTGCTACACAAAAATGTTCACACTCTCATCCAGAAGATTGCCTTGACATTACCTTAGTTCCAAGTAAGATACAATTAGAGGAGAAAAGTTAGAAAATCTGTAAATACATATCAGGAATAAAAAATGCTCAGGAGTTCACAAACTTGTAGGTGGTAGAGGAGTTTCCAAAAGTAAAGGACAGGGTAAACACTCCACAAACATTGAGCTCTGCTTGTGTAAAGACTTCTTGAGAAACTCTCTGAGGTTGGGCTCTTAAAATACATGTTGTTGTCAGGAGCTTTATCTTCCTTTGTTGTGTGACCATCAAATCTGGGTGTGCAAATATGTGACCTGAAGGACATTGTTTCTAATTTTCCAATGAAAATGAGGCAGCAGTGCTGAATACTCTTTTTGTAGTTAAACTATGGCCACTGGGGTGTAAGTGTCTCCCCGGGTTGACTGTGAAGCCATTTGGTCATGCTCCAATTTTCGTGGTGTTACTCCTTGGTGCACTGGGAGTTTGGTATTTGCTTCATGAAATACAAGGAGTTCAACTGGGACACAGTGCTGGAGGGAGTTCTGTCACGTGTGGAGGGACACAGTCTGCATGAGAATGCACCAACCAGGATTCTGTCCCACATAGGTTGCCCCTTTGTCCATAGCAACCTGATTCTGAACATTGCCCAGAAACCTATCCATATAACAAGATGCCTTTACATATAAGGGTCTGCTGGCTGTACTCTGTCAGTCACAAGGCAATTGGAAGCCAATGGCAGATCCACATGCCCCAACACACATGTTTTATCACACACCTTCACACCTATGCTCTAGTCCCACTAATGAACAGGCTCCAACATACTGGCATCACTGTTCTACACAATTTTCATGAAACCCAGTCAGTCAAGGCACAGTGAGATACACTCATGATCAGCAACAGGACATCCAAAAGTTTTCCAGTGCCACCTGGTTATGGGAATTTCAAAAGTTTCATGGTATTTATCAAGCCATTTTTTGAGGATAAAGTTGGAGGCTCTGTGGGTTTCAATTCATTCAGGAACCATTAAATGTTGAAGAAGCTCATTTCAATGAAAGATCTTGAGAACACTCACAGGCAAGTCTTCCCAAAGAGTGGCCAAAAGGTCACATGAAGTCAGGCCCATTGAGGTCTACAATGTGAGGTCCATGTGTGTTTTGACTCTCAACTGTGGCTTTAAAGAATTTCAGAATAAAATCATGTGATATCCAGGCTGAGATTCCCAGTGCTCTGGGCAAAGCCACCCTGCACCTAGATCTCCCTGCACCACAATTAATACCTGAGATCTAGGTTGCATGGCCTAGTAAAATCCAAACACAATTCATGACAATACTTCTCTGATGTCACTTCCAGAATTCAGTCTCTAAGGAGAATCATACCAGCGTTCAAGCCCAGGTGGACCCAGTCATCTGTTCCAAGCGCCAAACAAATTACCACAATTCAAAACAAAATGCTCCCACATGCCCCTTATCTTCTTCAATTTGAGGCCAAATGACTGTGGGGTTTAGATTCTTTATGTAAATTGGATTCATGTGAAAACCCAAGCACCTATGGGCTAAACTCTGCAGGGCTTTAAAGAACTCATTTGACCCAAAGGATCCCTATTTTCACTTGATGGATGTCAGGGCCATTAGAGAGGAAGGTGAGAGTCTTCATCCACAATAACTGCTCTTTTGGCCATTTTGGTTTTGGATGCACCCATGGGATCTTTCTTTAGATCCATCAGGTGCTGAGAATCTAAGCCACAGCCTCACACAGGGCCAAGAGGCTGATTCAGACACATCTCTTTCCAAAGCAATTAAGCAAAGAGCAAAACACACACAGACATTATAAAGTGGCAATATATATGCCAATTGAAATTCATGATGAAATATATATCGTCCACAGATCCAAAAATATTAATTTTACTGAACATGGATTTATGAATAATGTTGTTCAACTAGAAAGGTTACCCTTAGGCTGAATTTTATGATCCAATAGCGTTTAGGAGGAGTGATCTCTTGTCATAATTTGTATCTGCCATGTCAGCCACCTCACAAGAATGTATATGTGATACCAGGTAGGATTCAATATGTTTATATAAAAATACATGTGATGAATAGGCTACAGAGAAAAGGATACAGGAATTCACATATTTATTAACTTTAAAAACACAAGGAGAACTATTTCAATTAAAAATTAACTAGATTTATAACACCTACCCTACATAATGCAAAAGGCAAGTCCAACTATACACCATGCCTCTTCTGAACTGCTTGTATTTCTATTGTGTTTGTATGCACTGTGGGTTTCAAGAACCATTAAATGTTGAGGAAGCTCATTTCAATGAAACTCTGGAGAACTCTCATAGGCAAGGCTTCCCAAAGAGTGACCAAAAGGTTAGATATAGCCAGGCCCATTGAGGTCTACAATGTGAGGTCCATGTGTGTTTTGACTCTCAACTATGGCTACCAAGTCTTTAAGAATAAAATCATGGGATATCTTTGCTGAAATTCCCAGTGCTCTGTGGAAAGCCACCCTCGGCCTTGGTCTTAGTTTCCAAGGGCGACTCTCATGCTTGACCTCTTAAAATATCACCACAATTCATGGCAATACTTCTTTGAGTTCAGTTCCAGAAGTCAGTCTCTAAGGGGAATCACACAAGAATTCAAGCCCAGGTGGACCCAGTCATCTCTTCCAACTGTCAGACAAATGACCACAATTAATACCAAAACACTCTCACATGGCCCTCCTCTTCTTCTATAAAGGCACTCATCATAACATCTGGCTCGAGGTTTCCATGAGGGGCACAGCCCAAGACAGTGTCCCAAATAAGCTCCCTTGCCACTCATTTGCCTAAATTCAGGGTGGCTTGGACACCCTTCTTGTGCACCAGGAGTGATCTGAAAGGGTAAAATAAATTGAAATTAAAGTGTAAAAGTTGAAGTGTAAAAGACCGGGTTTTGTAAAGTTTCTAAGCTGCAAGGCCTGAGTTAAAATGTAAAGGACCAGGTATTGTTAAGTTCCTATGCTACATGCAAAACCTGAAATTCCTGTAGCTTGTAGTACAATTCCGGACTGCCCAGTAAATATTCCCCCTGACCGCCTGGTTGTTTAATAACCTAGGACCCTGTGTGGCCTGGCACATAGGCATCGCAAGGCCTAAACCAATCTGTTTGAATGTGTACCTCGCTTTAGAACTCACCTGTCACTCCCGCCTGACCTGTTCCTGCCAATGAATGAACTAATCATGTTTAGGAATTGTTGTTTGATTTTTCTGCGGTGTATGTTGATTTCTTAAAGGAGACTGTGATATATGTAAAGTCCCGCCCTCCCCAAAAAGTGTACTTAAGCACTGCTCAACCCCTGCTCTGGGCTCTGGGCTGCTCTCCCTTCTTGAGTGAGCACGTAGCCCCAGCATGCTGGATTGGATCCTCAATGAACGCCTTTTTCTGTTGCATGAGCCGCGTTCTCTTGGTGGTCTCTTCCTCCGACGTTCACCGGACCCTTACATTTGGTGCGTTGGCCAGGAATCACGCAGCATAGGACAAGGACACACCAACAGACCCCTCTGGAGGTAAGTAAGGCGCTTCTTTTCATTTTTCCTTGTGATAACTCAGAGCTTTTTGTTCAGGTTCCATTTTTCCGTTTTTGGTTTGGGTTGGCAGAGTGGCTTCCAGCGGAGAATGTAAGTTCCCCCTGTCAGTGGTGGACAAACGTGTCCTAAAGCCACAGGCCATGTCCTTGCAAGGGATGCCTTGGAGGACTCGGGGAGTGACGGATGTGCTCTCATTAGGTGAGGAGGGACGAATGAGCCCACATTAGGTGACTCTGCTGGCAACCCATCATATCTTGCTGACTACTTTTTTCTCTCAGTTTGAATTCACTGTCTGTCTTTGTGGTCTAACCCATCAGGTTTTGACAGTTACTAGGTTCTAATCTTTACTTCTGAACTCGTATTAAATGTTAACTGTGTGTACATGTTTGTGTCACGTTTGTATTGTCCTTGTCTCTGTTTGAGAAACTCTCATTATGGGACAAAGCCATTCCATGCCTCTTTCCTTGAAGCCATTCCTGGTCCCTGCCTCCAATCCGACCCCTTCACCCAGGATCCTATCACTCAAACCTTCTACTCCTCCCCCTCTTCCCTCCATTCTCTCTGAGTCACAAGATTGTAGATCTTGGGGTTGTGAACAAACGGGAGCTGCATGATGGTCTTTGTGTGTCATTTTATCTGTGTTTCTGTTAAATGTGATGGCATTGTTTGGTCCGATGCAGAGTCCCGAGTTCCAACCTGCATTACATATGTGGAAGTTACTTTAGCTAAATTTTAAACTAATGCTTCTCCTGTGAGGGACCAAAAGTCAATAGAACCGCCAGTTTTTCTGTTCTCACCTTTTCACCTCTCTTAGCTGTGCTTTAAAGAACTTTGATAAACTTTACTCCCCTTTGTTAAGCAACATTACGGAAGCAGTGATTTCTTTTCTTCCCGTAGTTGGATTGAGCATGCCCACTGCAGAGGGAAATGTCTGGGGTCTAAGAACTTTGATATCTCGCTTAAACTTTTCTCAAAACCCTGTTCTCATTATTAAATTGGCATTAATTGGCTTTGGGATGGGAACCAAGCCTTCAGTCATAAATTTTGACACCCCAGAGGGGACTTTAAATAAACCCCACTCTGCCCTCTTGGGGAAGCCTAGCACTCAAAACAACTGAAGCAGAGAATGAAATTTTTGGGAGCTGACTACTGCAAAGTTGGGAGACATAGAATATGCCTGGTGCCTGGGGTCAAAGCAAACCAGAGGAACTAATCCTGTAAGTAAATGGTGAGGCTAAGGGACTCCCAGGAGCTGCCAGATCCATTTTGCTGTGGGGAACTCCCTTATTCCTTACGTGCACTTTAAGGATTTCTCCACCTCTGTTTACTTAACAAAAGGGACAATGAATGCATTAATATGTTGATATTATAGATTGTTTCTTGGGGATGATCTAGGGTGAATGTGTATCTAGAAATGATTTTTTTTATTTTAACCATCTGGTATCTAAATGGGTTTCTAAAGCATTGCACTATCTTACAGTTAAAAGTTGGGTTTAAACAATTGTTTAGTTTGATTTCAGGTAGTTCATGCTAGGAAACTTAAATACTTAGGGTAAAAAAAAAAATAAAGAGTTGTAATTTTGAACTAGACAGCCTGAAAAAATTTCACTAGATATATCAGTGCATTAACTTGGGAAGAGATAATAAATTATGATATGGTATCTATTCCCATCAGTGTGTAAGATTTTAAAAAATGGTACTAAATTAAAACGTTGGTCTGGCTTACTGAAATGACATTAATTAGCAACAGTCTTGGAAATTTTTAAAGCTTAATTTCGGATACACATGGTAGCATGTGGTTCTTTTTAAAAATTTTTCAGCCAATTTAATTTAACTTAATACTATTAGAAACTTCATAACAAAGAAAGGGGCTTAATGATCCTATAGAAACTTCTTCTGATGGTGGCATTAATATTATCAAAAAATGATCCTATTTTCAGTTTTGTGTGAGCAAGTTTTTCTAGTGTAGAAAAATCTAAAGAAATAAAATTTTGAGAATTACATCTTAAACTTGAATCAAAATTTTCAACATCCAAACCTGGAAATTATGACTTATAGATAAATGCCTTAGGCGTGAGGTTTCTTCTCAGAATTCCAGTCTTTCCAGTTTTCCAGACCTCAGCCAGGACTTACTTTGATATGCAAATAAAAGAAGCCTGCAGCACTCAGCAGGAGACAGATAAAAAGAGTAAATGTGTCTTTTTACCTGAACTCAAACTAGACCTAACCAAAAAAGTATATAATATGGTATTTACTAATTACTGGCCAGTCATCATTTTTAGGACTTTTGCTTTTCTTAGATTCTGTAATTTTTTTTTTTGAGCTCATGATCTTGATTCTGCTGATGGGTTAATGTTTTCTGATCAGTTCTATTTTTGATCGACTCTGGAGTTTTCAGCATTGCAATGGAGATTCCACCTGAAAAAAGCTACAAGGCCTTTACTATTGTGTTATGTGTTACATTTGTGTTACGTGTTGTATGTTGGTATGTCTGTATGTGTGTATGTCCATATATCATGCAGGGATATGACAATTGACAGATGAGGAGTGCTCATGAAAAATTTAAAAATGTATCCAAATGTCTTTGATTCACGTGATTCATATGTTTTAATTCAAATTGGGTAAACAGATAAAAATAAAGATGTCTTTAAAATTAGGCCAATAAGTTTTCTAGGTTTTCAAAAAGGCCCTAATAAAATGTAGATGTCTATAAAATAATCTGCTTAAATTCAGAAATTGAAAAGCATTGTATTGAAATGTGAACAGAAAGAGGTTAGTAGATGGAAAAGAGAAACTAAAAGGTTCTAGATATAGATATAATAGAGGAAAAACGTGTTTCTGGATAAGAGAGTCTATATGATTAAGTAATTAAAAGGGTTTAAGTAAATAATAAAAAAAGGTGTGTGTAACTTGGTTATATGTGTAAGTTTTGAGCAAGTAATCTTAAAAAATTAAACAGCTGGTAAAACAAGTACTGTTTTTATAAAATTGTGCCATGTTATTTCTTTAAAATCTAAACTTGTTTAATACAAAAACATCAATGTAATTGTGGTGTTAATGTGTTCATATCTTCCAGGTATACAAGTCTGTAAGGTAGAAGCTTGCAAAGACCATTGTATCAAGCTGGTGTTCTAAGGTTGTATGGTAATTCTAGGCTTAAAAGAAAAACATGTTGGAGTGTTGGAGATTTATGTATATCATTTGTGTTCTAAAATTGGACTTGTTATCAATAAGATATGTACAGTTCCATGTTACTTTTTACACTGAGATACAATCTAAAAGTATTTTTAACTTAATGAGAGCCAAATCTGTGAAGGTTTTATTGTAAACTCAAAGGTAATGCCCATTCATTTCCATGTGAAAACTGTTTTCTTCAGGCTTCACAAAGGGGTGGCCTGAGACAAAGACTTTCCTGATATTCAGGGCAACATAACAATAGGTAATCAAAAGGCCCAAAGCAGGGTTTCTCCACTGAGACTTTACTGGCTACACTGATATCTGAGTTTTCTGAGATGCTTGCCATTCCCTTCAGCTACCAGTACATGGCCATGTCACAGAGCTTGGAAGTGGTACATATATTTGACACAAAATCATGAGCCTATTCTGGAGAGTGGCCAGAATTCAGGAAGAAAACAGGAACGTAGGAAGATAGTTGGTGTTGCCCATTGATAAGGCAAGCCACACTCCATTCATAAATTGTGCCGGATGAATGCTGGGAAGTTTTCTCCTTGAGAGGATACACCCATTGAGGCATTATCTTTTCTAATGTCTACAACCACGAAAACAGTGGGATACACAGACCTAAAAACACTCGCCTTGTCAAAGGACTAACTAGAAACAGTCCACTCCAAACCAAACACACCCCCTTTCCTAACTATTCTCAGAACAAAAGAAAAAACCACAAACCCACACCCACAACCACAAAGGCACCTCCTTCCCCCAAGTGGGTCTGGAACTATCCAGAGTGTCCTCTGACTGGAGGGCCATACTATGTTCCCCAGAAATGGTCTGTCCTGTCTCAGATCTGGACTCCTTGGTCAACTCTGTGAAGTTGTCAGGAGCCAGCAGTGAGCCTCTATCTGTTTTCTCCGGAAGGGCCCCTCTTCAGAATTTTTCTGGAATTTGGCCATTCTCACATAAGTAGGTACCACAAAAGACTGACTCTGTCCTTGGAAAATCCAAACAAGTAAGAACACTGGAACTGGTGCTGGGACTGGGCCTGGGTGCCTAGATTCCTGGAACCCAAATTTGGAGAGTTCCATCAACAAGGATGTGAGGTGAGGTCACTTCCTTTAGTAACTGAGTGAGGTCACTGCCTTGGCAACCAACTTGTCCTAACATTTGCTTCCTAAGGTCTCATAACATGGAGGATGTCCCTACTTCCTGTGACACTTTCACAAGTTAGAATGGTAAAGAAACAATAGTCACCTCTGAACAGCTCTCCACACAGGCCTCTCCTCTACATTAAGAAGAGAGAATCTGATTCAGACACAACCCTTCATCCTGACCAGGCTGTTTGCCATGGAAGATGCCTTTTGCTCTCTCAGATCCTTCATAGCTGCCTACATCTTCTCCAGGGTTCATTTCTGCATGGAACTTTGAAGTTTTCAGCAGGTGGAAGATCCCCTGCATTCCTGTATTGTAAGACCAAATCTTTCCCTGCTTTTCTGAACACTTAGATTGAGGGAACAGTGTATGGTTAGGGTTAACAATATGTTCAATTAAAACCAAAATACTCCCACATGGCCCTCATATTCTTCCATGTAGACATTCATCATAACCTCTGGCTGGAGGTTTCCATAAGGGGCGCAGCCCAAGACAGTGTCCAAAATAAGTTCCCTTGCCCCTCATTTTCCTAAAGTCAGGGTTTCCTGGACACCATTCCTGTAAACCAGGATTGATCAAATAGGCCTGCCAGTAATACTGCTCTGTTTCTTCATTTTGAAGCCTACTGACTGTGAGGTATAGATTCTTTATGTGATTTGGAGTCATGTGAGAACCCAAGCACTGCTGCAGGGCTTTGAAGAACTCATTTGTCTCAAAGGATCCCTATACTTACTTAATGGAGGTCAGGAACCTAACAGAGGAAGCAAGAGACTTCATCCACAATGACTGATCTTTTTGCCATTTTGGTTTTGGATGCACACATGGGATCTTTCTTTAGATCCATCAGGTGCTGATAATCAAAGCCACAGCCTCTCTCAGAGCCGAAAGGATGATTCAGACACATCCCTTTCCAAAGCAATTAAGCAAAGAGCCACAGGTGATGCTCATTCATTTCCAATTGAAAGCACTTTTCTTCAGGCTTCACAAACTGGTGGCCTGAGGAAAAGACCTTCCTGACATTCAGGTCAACAGAACAGTAGGTAAGCAAAAGGCACAAAGCAGGGTTTCTCTACTGAGACTTTACTGGTCACACTGATATCCGATTTTCAGAGATGCTCCCAATTCCCTTCATCTATCCAGTACATGGCCATGTCACAGAACTCGACGGAGGTCCATATCTTGGACAAAAAAACATGAGCCTATTCTGGAGAGTGGCCAGAATTCAGGAAGAAAACAGGAACTAAGGAAAGAAGTAGGTGTTGTCTACAACCACGAAAACAGTGGGATACACAGACCTAAAAACACTCGCCTTGTCAAATGACTTACTAAAAACAGTCCACTCCAAACCAAACATACTGCCTTTCCTACCTATTCTCAGAACATGATAAAAAAACACAAATTCACACCCACACCCACAAAGGCACCTCCTTCCCCCAAGTAGGTCTGTGACTATCCAGAGTGTCCTCAGACTGATGGGCCTTACTCTGCTCCCTCGAAATGGACTGTCCTGTCTCAGATCAGGTCTCCTTTACCAACTCTGTAAAGTTTTCAGCATCAATCAGTGAGTCACTACCTGCTTTCTCAGGAAAGGCCCCTCTTCAGAGCTTTCCTGGCATTTAGCCATCCACACATCAGTATGTACCAAAAAGACTGACTCTGTCCTTGGTAAATCCAAACAAGTGAACCCACTGGGACTGGGACTGGGACTGGCTCTGAGTGCCTGGCTTCCTGGATCCCAAGTTCAGAGAGTTCCATCACCAAGGAAGTGAGGTAGGTCACTTCCTTCAGGAACTGAATGAGGTCACTACCTTGGTAACCACTTTATCCTAACATTTGCTTCCAAGGGTCCCACGAGAGAGAGGCTTCCCCTACTTCCTGTGTCACATTCACAAGATAGAATGGTATATCAACCATAGGCACATGTTAACAGCTCTCCACACAGACCTGGTTTGGTCCATCTTCTCTACTTTAAGAAAAGAGAGGCTTATTCAGACACATCGCTTCATCCTGACCAGGTATTTTACCAAGGAAGATTACTGTTGCTCTCTCAGGTCCTTCATAGCTGCCTACATCTTCTTCAGGGTTTATTTCTGCATGGAACTTGAGGTTCTCAACAGGTGGAAGATCCCCTACCTACCTGTATTATAACACCAACTCTGTCCCTGGTCTTTGTAAAGTTAAATTGAGGGAACAGTGCATGGTTAGGGTTAATAACATGTTCAATTTGGGTTAGGAATCATTCTGCGAGATGAATAATGGTATTGGGGACCTCCGATATTTACAAGCATATATAGGTGTAATATAAGTATGAATACAGAAATCTAGGAAAGATTTGAAACCCAGATGAACACTGGGCCCTTGATTGGGATACTTAGCTTTGAATTATTTCCGCAAAGTTGTCTCAAATAAATCGTTATACAATGGCATAGGACCTTGTACCTTGGATGACTGAATGAGGAAGAGATCCTCCAGACAAAAAGGGATAGTTCCAAAAGTTATTTAGATATAGGGTTTTGGTTAGAGAGTGAATGCAAATGTCAGCATATGTGAAGAGTCAGTCACAGTGATGAACTGGGGAAAATGTGTAGGAAAGCAGATATCAATAGAGACATTAGGAAATCAGGGAAAGTACAAAGTGAGTAATAGGATAAGACGTTTTTAACAGGGTTGAGTTTGAATATATAATCTTAGGAAGAAACAAATATGTAGTCACCAATAGGAATGATATTTGAGATCATTAGTTAATCAGGACATGGATGTTGTTAGTAATACATGCTCACATTAAATTTAGGCTTTGGTACAATCATAAGGGTGTCCGTTGCATTTTTTGTCAGGAATATTACTGTGATGAAATGTAAATGTATATCAGGTGACTACAGTATTTCTTCAAACATTTCTGAAAGCAACATTTTAAGACTTATAAATTAGTATTGGGGACACAAGTACGTGTACCCTGTGCCTAAGATTATAAAGATGATGCCTTAATAGACCATACTGTAAATAAATAATATAACTTGATCAAACTTTAAATAATGGATTGAATTGATATCTGAAAATATATAGGAAATCTTATATTGATATACATAAGTTCATTCTAACCAGTTATACATCTAATGGTAATTTTAGCATTATGGTTTATCATGAAGAGTGTGGGAGTTTTGCTTCAAAAATGATTATGGAAATCGAAAATAATGTGTTTGGAAATAATCTCATGAAAAGTACAGTCAAGAAACATGGAGGAATACATATATTCTGAAGCAGGAAGTAATTGCAAGTGAACAAATGCGTACAGATTTGTTAACTTGTGGATGAAAAGCATTATCTCATAATGTCCATAAACTGAAGAAATAGTAATGTACCAGTGTTGAATAAAAATGAACTTCAAAATACACATCATGTCCCATAGGATTTTACTTGCATTGATGTTAAACTGGGTCAGTTACTGTACAAATATTAGGATTTGTAAGCACCTTTCACCGAAGTTAGTTTTCAGTACTGGGAAATAAATATGTATTTCATGTGGATGAATATTTCTGAGAATAATTTTGGGAAAATTTGATTATAAATCCACATATAGGAACATGAGTTAAATTAGTGAGTGTAAAATAAGACACATATATTTCATATTTTGAATAATCTGGAGAAAAAAAAAAAAAAATATATATATATATATATATATATATATATATATATATATATATATATATATATATATATATATATAAAGATACAAACACAGACATTAAAATGTAGTAAAATGTATGCCAATCAAAATTCATCATGAAATATATATCACCTCATATCCAAAACTATTCTTTTTACTGAGCATGGATTTATGTATAATGCTGTTCATCTAGGAAATTCACCCATATGTTGAATTTTCAGTTCCATCAGTATTTAGGGGGAGTGATCTCTTCTCACAATTTGTATCTTCCTAAAACAGCAAGCTCACAAGAATGTACGTGTGATACCAGGTAGGATACTAAATATGCATAATAAATTTCATGAGATGAATAGGGTACAGAGAAAGGGAGACAGAAATGTACATATGTGTTAACTTTAAAAACTCATGGAGAAGTATTACAATGAAAAGTTGACTAGATTTATAACACATTCACTTGATAAAGCAGAAGGCAAGTCCTAGTATACACCATGCCTCCTATGAACGGCCTGTATTTCTATTCTGTTAGGTTTCTTTTTCTACATCATATTAAGATTAGTAGTCAGAGTCTAGTAGGGTATGGGTTAGTGACAGGGATTCAGTATTTCTAATGGAAAATAGGAAAATGAATCTAATGTGTATGCAAATATTTGCTAGACAAAAATCTTCCCACTGTCCTCCAAAACAATGCCTTGATATTTCCTTCGCCACAAGTAATACACAATTAGTGGAGAAGAGTTTGAAAGTCTGTGAATATATATCTGGAAAAGAAAATGCTCAGGAGTTCACAACCTTGGAGGTGGTAGTGGAATTTCCAAAAGTAAGGTACAGGGTAAACACTCCACAAACATGGAACTCTGGTGGCCTAATGAGTTGTTGAGAAAATGCCTCTGAGTTTGGGCCCTTGAAAAATTTGTTGTTGTCAGGAGCTTTAGCTTCCTTTGTATTGAGACCATCAAACCTGGGTCGGCATCTATGTGACCTGGATGACATGGTTCCTTATATGCTATTGAACATGAGGCAGAAGTTCTGAATTTTCCCTTTGTTAGTAAACTGAGGACACTGGGGTCTAAGTGTCTAACCATGTGATCTGTGAAGCCATTTGGTCATACTCCACTTTTCGTGGTGTTTCTTACTGCTGCACTGGGAGTTTGGTATTGGCTTCACGTAATACAAGGAGAAAAACTGGGACACAGTGCTAGAGGGAGTACTCTCACGTGTAGTGGATGAGGGTCTGCAGGAGAATGCACCAACCAGGCTTCTATCCCAAAAAGCTTGCACCCATGTCCATAGCAACCTGATTCTGAACATTGCCCTGAAACCTCTCCATATAACAAGGTCCCTTTACTTGTAAGGTTCTGCTGGCTGCACCATGTCAGTCACAAATCATTTGGAAACCAATGGCAGAACCACGTGTCCCCACGACAGATGTTTTATCATACACCTGCCCACCACTGCTCTGGGCCCACTAGTCAGCAGGCTCCAACTTTCTGGCATCTCTGTTCTCACCATTTTCATGAAACCCAGTCAATCAATGCAATGTCTGGTACACTCGTGATCAGCAACAGATATCCAAAGGTTCTCCAGTGCCACCTGTTCATGGGAATTTAAAAAATTCATGGTATTTATATAGCCAATTTTCAAGGATGAATTTGGAGGCACTGTGGCTTTCAATTTATTCAGGAACCATGAAATGGTGAGGAAGATTATTTCAATTAAAGCTCAGGAGAACTCTCAGAGGCAAGGCTTCCCAAAGAGTGGCCAAAAGGTCACATTAAGCCAGGCCCATTGAGGTCTACAATTGAGGTCCATGTGTGTTTTGACTCTCAACAATGGCTGCCACGTCTTTCTGAATAAAGTCATGTGATATCCTGGCTGAGATTCCCAGTGCTCTTTGGAAAGCTATCCTGGGCCTAGATCTCAGTCTCCAAGGGCAACTCTCATGTGTGGCCTCCTAAAATCCCAACACAATTCATGTCAATACTTCTCTGAGTTCATTTCCAGAACTCAGTCTCTAAGGGGAATCACTCCAGAGTTCAAGCCCATGTGGACCCAGTCATCTCTTCCAACTACCGCACAAATGACCACAATTAAACCAAAACACTCCCACATGGCCCTCATCTTCTTCAATATAAACTCTCATCATAACTTCTTGCTGGAGGTTTCCATGAGGGGCGCAGCCTAAGACAGTGTCCGAAATAAGCTCATTTGCCCCTTATTTGCCTAAATTCAGGGTGGCCTGGAAACCCTTCCTGTGAATCAGGTGTGATCAAATAGGCCTGCCATTAATACTGCTCTACTTCTCCAATTTGAGGCCTACTCTCTGTGGGGCATAGATTCTTTATGTGAATTGGGGTCATGAGAAAACCCAAGCACCTATGGGCTACCCTCTGCAGGGCTTTGAAGAACCCATTTCAGTGAGTCTAGGAGTTGGACCAAAAGTTCTTTAGATATAGGGGTTTTGTTAGAGAGTGAATGTAAATGTGAGCATATTTCAAGAGTCAGTCACAGTGATGAACTGGGGAAAATGTGTAGGAAATCAGATATCAATAGAGACATTAGGAAATCAGGCAAAGTACAAAGTGAGTGATAGGATGAGACATTTTTAACAGGGTTCAGTTTCAATATTTAATCTTAGGAAGAAACAAATATGTACTCACCAATAGGAATGATATTTGAGATCATTAGTTAATCAGGACATGGATGTTGTTAGTAATACATGCTCACTTTCAATATAGGCTTTGGTACAATCATAAGTGTGTCCGTTGCATTTTGTGTCAGGAATATTACTGTGATGAAATGTATATATATATCAGGTGGCTAGAGTATTTCTTCCAATATTCTTAAAGCAATATTTTAAAGACTTATAAATTAGTATTTGGGATACAAATAGGTATACCATCGGTCTATGAATATAGAGATGATGCCTTAATAGACCATACTGTGAATAAATAATGTAACTGGTTCAAACTTTAAATAATGGATTGAATTGATATCTGAAAATATATAGGAAATCTTATATTGATATACATAAATTCATTCTAACCAGTTATACATCTAATGGTAATATTAGCATTATGGTTTATCATGAAGAGTGTCTGAGTTTTGCTTCAAAAATGATTATGGAAATCAAAAATAATGTGTTTGGAAAGAATCTCATTAAAAGAACAGTCAAGAAACATGGAGGAATACATGTGTTCTGAAGTAGGAAGTGATTGAAAGTGAACTAAATGCCTATAAATTTGTGAAATTGTGGATGAAAGAATATATCCTATTATGTCCATAAACTGCAGAAATAGTAATGTATCAGTGTTGAATAAAAATGAACTTCAAAATACACATCATGGTCCCATAGGTGTCTACTTGCATTGATGTGAAACTGGGTCAGTCACTGTGGAAATATTACGATTTGTATGCACCATTCACTGAATTTAGTTTTCAGTACTAGGAAATAAATATGTATTTAAGGTGGATGAATATTTCTAAGAATTATTTTGTGAAAATTTGATTATAAATCCACATACACACACATGAGTAAATTTAGAAAGTGTATAATAAGACACATATATTTCATATTTTGGAAAATCTAAAGAGTAGATATCTATATCTATATAGATAGATAGATAGATAGATAGATAGATAGATAGATACTCACATACACAGACATTAAAATGTAGCAATATATATGCCATTTGAAAATCATAATAAAATAGATATCATCCACGTATCCAAAAATATTCATTTTACTGAACATTTATTTATGCATAATATTGTTCATCTAGGAAATTCACCCATAGGTTGAATTTCCACTTCCATCAGTATTTAGAGGGAGTGATCTCTTCTCACAATTTGTATCTTCCAAAATAATCAAGCTCACAAGAATGTACATGTGATACCAGGTAGAATTCTAAAGATGCATTAAAAAATACATGTGATGAATAGGCTACAGAGAAAGGGAGACAGAAATTTACATATGTGTTAATTTTAAAAACTCATGGAGAAGTATTACAATGAAAAGTTGACTATATTTATAACACATACCGTTGATAAAGCCGAAGGCAAGTCCAAGTATACACCATGCCTCCTATGAAAGGCCTGTATTTCTATTCTGTTAAGTTTCTTTTTCTCCATCATATTTGGATTAGTAGTCAGAGTCTAGTAGGGTATGGGTTAGTGTCAGGGATTCAGTATTTCAAATGGAAAATATGAAAATGAATCTAATGTGTATGCAAATATGTGCTACACAAAAATCATCCCACTCTCATCCAGAACAATGCTTTGACATTACCTTCGCCCCATATAAGACACAATTATTGGAGAAAAGTTAGAAAATCTGTGAATACATATGTGGAAAGAAAAATGCTCAGGAGTTCACAAACTTGTAGGAGGTAGAACGGGTTACAAAAAGGGAGAGGGTAAACACTCCACAAACATGGAGCTCTGCTGGCCCAATGACTTTTTGAGAAACTGCCTCTGAGGTCGGGCAGTTAAAATATATATTGTTGTCAGGAGTTTTAGCTTCCTTTGTAGTGAGACCATCAATTCTGGGTCTCCATCTATGTGACCTGGATGACATGGTTTTTTGTTTTCTAGTGAACATGAGGCAGCAGTGCTGAATTCTCTCTTTGTAGGTAAACTTTGGCCACTGGGGTCTAAGTATCTAACTGTGTTGTCTGTAGAGCCATTTGGTCATTATCCACTTTCGTGGTGTTTTTTACTGCTGCACTGTGAGTTTGGTATTGGCTTCACGAAATACAAGGAGTTCTACTGGGACACAGTGCTGGAGGATGTACTCTCACGTGTGGTGGGTTAGTAAAATGCACCAGTGAGGCTTCAATCCCACATAGCTTTTCAACTTGACAATAGCAACCTGATTCTGACCTTTGGCAGGAATCCTCTCCATATAACAAGATGCCCTTACATAGAAGAGTCTGCTGGCTTTACCATGTCAGTCACAAGTCTTTCTAAGCCAATGGCAGATCCAAGTGGCCCCACCACAAATGTTTTTTTCACACACCTACACTCCTCTGCTCTAGGCCCACTAGTCTGCAGGCTCCAACTTTCTGGCATCTATGTTCTACACTTTTTTCATGAAACCCAGTCAATCAAGGCAATGTCTGATACAATCATGATCAGGAACAGGACATTCAGAAGTTCTCCAGTGCAACCTGGTCATAGTAATTTCAAAAAATTCATGGTATTTATCTAGATATTTTTCAATAATGAAGTTGGAGGCACTGTGGGATTTAATTTATACAGGAACCATTAAAAGGTGAGGAATCTCATTTCAATGAAAGCTCTGGAGAACTTTCACAGGCAAGGCTTCCCAAAGAGTGGGCAAAAGGTCACATGAAGCCAGGCCCATTGAGGTCTACAATGTGAATTCCATGTGTGTTTTGACTCTCAACTATGGCTGACAATCTTTCAAAATAAAATCTTGTGATATCCTGGCTGAGATTCCCAGTGCTCTGTGGAAAGTCACCCTGGGCCTAGATCTCAGTTTCCAATGGCGAATCTCATGCGTGGCCTCCAAAAATCCCAACACAATTCATGGCAATACTTCTCTGAGTTCAGTTCCACAACTCAGTCTCTAAGGGGAATCACAACAGAGTTCAAGCCCAGGTGGACCCAGGCATCTCTTCCAATTGCCACACAAATGATGACAATTAAAACCAAAACACTCCCACAGGGCCCTCTTCTTCTTTTATATAGACACTAATCATAAACTCTAGCTGGAGGTTTCCATCAGGGGCACAGCCCAAGACAGTGTCAAAAATAATCTCCCTTGCCCCTCATTTGCCTAAAGTCAGGGTGGCCTGGACAACATTCCTGTGAAACAGAAGTGATCATATAGGACTGCTGTTAATACTGCTCCACTTCTCAAATTTGAGGCCTACTGACTGTGGGGTATAGATTCTTTGTGTGAATTGGAGTCATGAGAAAACGCAAGCACCTATTGTCCAGCCTCTGCAGGGCTTTGAAGAACTCATTTGACACAAATGATCCCTATTCTCACTTGATGGAGGTCAGAAATATTACAGAGGCAGGCGAGAGGCTTCATCCAAAATGACTGATCTTTTTTCCATTTTGGTTTTGAATGCCCACATGGGATCTTTCTCTAGACCCATCAGGTGCTGAAAATCTAAACCACAGGCTCACACAGGGCCAAGAGGCTGATTCAGACAAATCTTTTTCCAAAGCAATAAAGTAAAAAGCCACAGGTGATTCCCATTCATTTCCATTTGAAAACTCTTTTCTTCAGGCTTCACTAAGGTTTGGCCTGAGGCAAAGACCTTTCTGACATTCAGAGCAACAGAACAATAGGTAATCAAAAGCCCCCAAGCAGGGTTTCTCCTAGGAGACTTTCCTGGTTACTCTGAAATGTGAGTTTTCTGAGATGCTCGCCATTCTCTTCAACTATCCAGTACATGGCCATGTCACAGAGCTTGGAGGTGGTACGTATCTTGTACAAAAATACATGATACTAATCTTGAGAGTGGCCAGAATTCAGGAAAAAAATGAGAACTTAGGTAGATAGCAGGTGTTGCCCATGGATGAGGCAAGCCTCAGTCCATTCATTAATTGGGAAGGATGCATACTGGGAAGTTTTCTACTAGACAGGACACACCCAATGAGCTATATTCTTTTCTAATATCTACAAAGAAAAACACAATGGGATACACAGACACAGAAACAGTCTCCTTGTCAAATGACTTACTAGAAACAGTCCACTCCAAACCAAACAAACCTCCTTTTTTACCTATTCTCAGATCATGTGAAAAAACCACAAACACAAACCAACACCCTCTAATGCACCTCCTTCTTCCAAGTAGGTCTGTGACTATCTGGAATGTCCTCTGACTGGTAGGACATACAATGCTCCCCAGAAATGGCCTTTCTGTCTCAGATCTGGTCTCCTTGGTCAAATCTGTGAAGTTGTAAGGACGCAGTGGTGAGCCAATTCCTATCCTCTCAGGAAAGACCCCTCTTCAGAGCTTTCTTGGTATTTGGCAACCCTTACATCAGTAGGTACCAAGAAAGACTGACTCTGTTCCTGGAAAATCCAAAGAAATGAGCCCACTGCGACTGGGACTGGGACTGGCTCAGGGTGCCTTGCTTCCTGGATCACAAAATTCAGAGAGCTCCATCACCAAGGAAGTGAGGTGAGGTCACTACCTTCAGAAAATGAATGAGGTCACTGTCTTGGCCACCACTTTGTCCTAACAGTTTCTTCCTATTGTCTCCTGACATGGAGGCTGCCCTACTTCCTGTGATACTTTCTGATGTTAGAATGGTATAGAAACCATAGTTACCTGGGAACAGCTCTCCACACAGGCCTGGTTTGGTCCATCTTCCCTACATAAAGAATAGAGAGGCTGACTCAGACACATCTTTTCCTCCTGACCATGTTTTTTGCCATGGAATATGACTTTTGTTCTCTCAGGTCCTTCATAGCTGCCTGCATCTTCTCCAGGGATCATTTCTGCATGGATTTTGAGGTACTCAGCAGTTGGAAGATCTCCTAACTTCCTGTATTGTAATACTAACTTTGTCCCTGCTCTTCTGTAAAGTGAGATTGAAAGAACATTGTATGGTTAGGATTAATAGCATGTTCGATTTGGGTTGGAAATCATTCTGCTGGATGAATAATGGTATTGGGAACCAGCGATATTTATAAGAATATAGAGGTAGAACATAAGTATAAAAACAGAAATCTAGGTAATATTTGAAGCCCAGAAGGATTTGGACCCTTGATTGGGATCCTTAGCTTGAGTTATGTTTTGCACCGAGGTCTCAGTTAAATTGATATACAATGGCATAAGACCCTGTACCTCAGATGATTAAATGTAGAAGAGATCATCCAGTCAAAAAGGGATTGTGTGTAGGATTAGGAAGATAGTCAGTAGGTTTAGAAGGAAGAGTGAGTCTAGGATTTGGACCAAATGTACTTTAGCAATAGGGTTTTGGTTAGAGAGTGAATATAAATGACACCATATGTGAAGAGTCAGGCACAATGATGAACTGGGGAAAATATGTAGGAAAGCAGACATCAATAGAGACATTAGGAAATCAGGCAAAGTATAACGTGATAGGATTAGACATTTTCAACAGGGTTGAGGTTGAATACATAATCTTAAGAAGAAACCAATTTGTAGTCACCAATAAGATTGACATTTGAGAGCATTAGGCAACCTGGACATGGATATATTTAGTAATCCATGTTCACATTCCATTGAGGCTTTGGTACAATCATAAGGGTGACCTTCGCATTTTGTGTCCAGAATATTACTGTGTTAATATGTATATGAAGATCAGGTGACATGAGTATTTCTTCCACCATTTCTGGGGGAAATATTTTGAAAAGATATAAATTAGTACTGGGGATACTAATCGGCTTACCCTGTGTTGATGAATATAGAGATGATGCATTAATAGACCATACTGTGAATTAATTATATGACTGGTTCCAAATTTAAATAATGGATTGTATTGATATCTGAAAAAATAGAGGAAATCATTTATTGATATACATACATTCATTCCAACCACTTATATATCTAATGGTTATATTAGGGTTACCGTTTATCATAAATAGTGTGTGAGTTTTGCTTCAAAAATGATTATGGAATCGAAAATAATGTCTTTAGAAAGAAGTCTAGTGAAAAGACCAGTCAAGAAACATGGAGAAATATAAGTGTTCTGAAGGAGGAAGTGATTGAAAGTGAACCAAATGTTTATAAATTTGTGAACTTGTGAATGAAAGGATATAATTTATGATGTCTATAAACTGAAGAAATAATAACGTACCAGGTTTGATTAAAATGAACTTTTTAAACACACCATATCCAATAGGAATCTACTTGCATTGATGTTAAACTTGGTCAGTTACTGTAGAAATATTAGGATTTGTAAGCACCCTTCCCTGAAGTTAGTTTTCAGTACTAGGAAACAAATATTTATTTCAGTGGATGTATATTTCTGAGAATAAACTTTTTAAAAGTTGATTATAAATCCACATATATGAATATGAATGAATTCAGGCGGTGTATAAGAAGACACATATATTTCATATTTTGGTAAATCTGGAGAATATATATATATATATATATATATATATATATATATATATATGTATATATATATATATATATATATATATATATATATATAATGTATATATAGACACACAAACACACACATTATAATGTAGCAATATATATGCCAATTGAAATTCATCATGAAAAATAACTCATCCGCATATCCCAAAATATTCATTTTACTGAACATGAATATGTGTATAGTGTTGTTCATCTAGGAAGCTCACCCATGGGTTCAATTTTCAGTTAAAACAGCGTTTAGGAGGAGTGATCTCTTCTCACAATTTGTATCTGCCAAGTCAGCCACCTCACAAGAATGTATATGTGAAACCAGGTAGGATTCTATTTGTGCATATAAAAATACATTTGCTTAATAGGCTACAGAGAAAGGGAGACAGGAATTCACATTTTTCTTAACTTTAAAAACACATGGAAAATTATTTCAACAAATAATTGACTAAATTTATAACTCCTACCTTATATCATGCAAAAGGTAATTCCAACTATACACCATGCTTCTTCTGAAATGCTTGTATTTCTATTCTGTTTGGGTTATTTTTCTCCATTATATTAGGATTAGTAGTCAGAGTTTAGTAGGGTATGGGTTAGTGTCAGGGATTCAGTATTTCAAACAGAAAATTGGAAAATGAATCCAATGTGTATGCAAATATGTGCTACAAAACAATCTTCCCTCTCTCATCCAGAACAATGACTTGACATTCCCTTTGCCCCAAGTAAGTCAGAATTAGAGGAGAAGAGTTAGAAAATCTGTGAATATATATTTAGAATGGAAAATGCTCAGGAGTTCACAACCTTGGAGTTGATAGAGCAGTTTCCAAAAGTAAGTGACATGGTAAACACTCCACAAACATGGAGATCTGCTGGCCTAAACACTTCTTGAGAAATTGCCTCTGAGCTTGGGCACTTGAAATATATGTTGTTTTCAGGAGCTTTAACTTCCGATGTAGTGAGACCATCAAAGCTAGGTCTGCATCTATGTGACCAGGAGGACATGGTTTCTTATTTTCCAATGAACATGAGGCAGCAGTGCTAAATTCTCTCTTTGTAGCTAAATTGTGGCCACGGGGGCTAAGTGTCACCCCATGTGGACTGTGAAGCCACTTGGTCATCCTCGACTTTTCATTGTGTTTCTTGCTGCTGCACTGGAAGTTTGGTATTTGCTTCACAAAATACAAGGAGTTCAAGTGGGACACAGTGCTGGAGGGAGTTCTGTCATGTGTGGTGGGTCAGTGTCTGCATGGGAATGCACCAAATAGGCTTCTATCCCACATAGCTTGCCCCTTGACCATAGCAACCTGATTCTAAACATTGCCGTGAAAAATCTCCATATAACAAGATGCCTTTATATAGAAGGGTCTGCTGGCTGCACCGTGTCTGTGTCAAGGCATTTGAAAGTCAATGGCAGATCCACAGGCCCCACCACAGATGTTTTATCACACACCTGCACACCACTGCTCTAGGCCCACTACATATCAGGCTCCAACTTACTGGCATCTCTGTTCTACACCATTTTCATGATACCTAGTCAATCAAGGCACTGTCTGGTATACTCATGATCAGCAACAGGACATCCAAAGGTTCTCCAGTGCCACCTGGTCATGAGAATTTCTAAAAATTCATGGTATTTATCTAACTATTTTTCACATATGAAGTTGTTGGTACTGTGGGTTTCAATTCATTCAGGATCCATTAAATGTTGAGGAAGCTCATTTTAATGAAGGATCTGGAGATCTCTCACAGGCAAGGCTTCCCAAAGAGTGGCCAAATTGTCACATGAAGCCAGGCCCATTGAGGTCTCCAATGTGAGGTCCATGTGTGTTTTGACTCTCAACGATGGCTGCCAGGTCTTTCAGAATAAAACCTGTGATATCCTAGCTGAGATTCCCAGTGCTCTCTGGAAAGCCTCTCTGGGCCAAGATCTCAGTTTCCAAGGGCGACTCTCATGCGTGGCCTCCTGAAATCCCAACAACATTCATGGCAATACTTCTCTGAAGTCAGTTCCAAATCTCATTCTCTAAGGGGAATCACACCAGAGTTCAAGCCCAGGTGGACCCAGTCATCTCTTCCAACTACCACACAAATGACCACAATTAAAACCAAAACACTCCCACATGGCCCTCATCTTTTTCCATATAAACACACATCATAACCTCTGGATGGAGTTTTCCATGAGGTGCACATCCAAACCAGTGCCCAAAATAAGCTCCCTTGCCCCTCATTTGCCTAACATCAGGGTTGATTGAACACGCTTCCTGTGAACCAGCAATGATCAAATAGGCCTGCCGTAAATGCTCCACTTCTCCACTTTGAGGCCTTCTTACTGTGGGGTTTAGATTCTTTTTTTTTCTAAATTTTTTTGGAAATTTAATTGAAAAGTTAAAAAAAATTGTTTTGCAGAATATTAAATTTCTAATGGCAAAGCCTTCACCTTGTTTGTGAAGGAAACCTTGATGCCTTGCCAATCTGGTTATATGGAGACACTCAAAATTTTCTGTTACATACTACATGGATGAATGGCTAAAGCACATAGTTTTTTAAAACTGAAAGGCAGATACCAGCAAGTAAGATAACAAATAAAAGACAATTTTATTAAAAACTAAAGTTGTTATATGACTCAAATATTGGAAATTCAATTCTTTTTTTTTGGTTGTTCAAAACATTATAAAGCTCATGATATATCATCTTTCATACATTTGACTTAATTGGGTTATGAACTCCCATTTTTACCCCAAATACAAATCGCAGAATCACATCAGTTACACACTCACGTTTTTACATAATAGCATACTAGTTATTGTTGAATTCTGCTACCTTTCCTATCCCCTACTATTCCCCCTCCCCTCCCATCTTCCCTCTCTACCTCATCTGCTGTTGTTTAATTCTCTCCCTTGTTTTCCCCTCTTTAGCCTCACAACCTCTTATATGTAATTTTGTGTAACATTGAGTAGTCTCCTACCATTTCCATATAATTTTCCTTCTCTCTCCCTTTCTCTCCCCCCACTCATCTCTGTTTAGTTTTAATATTTTTCTCATGTTCTTCCTCCCTGTTCTCTTCTTATTTGCTCTCTCTATATAAAAGGAAACATTTGGCATTTGTTTTTTAAGGATTGGATAGCTTCGCTTAGCATAATCTATTCTAATGCCATTCATTTCCCTGCAAATTCTATGATTTTGTAATTTTCAGTGCTGTGTAATACTCCATTGTGTATAGATGCCACATTTTTATTATCCATTCGTCTATTGAAGGGCATCTAGTTTGGTTCCACAGTCTAGTTATTGTGAATTGTGCCGCTATGATCATCGATGTGGCAGTATCCTTATACTGCTCTCTATTAAGATCCTCAGGGAAGAGTCTGAGAAGGGCGATATCTCAAATGGTGGTTCCGTTCCCAGCTTTCCCAGGAATCTCCATACTGCTTTCCATATTGGACTCTCCAATTTGCAGGCCCACAAGCAGTGTACAAGTGTACCCTTTACCCCACATCCTCACCAACACTTATTGTTGTTCGACTTCATAATGGCTGCCAATCTTACTGGAGTGAGATGGTATCTTAGGGTGGTTTTGATTGCATTTCTCTGACTGCTACAGATGGTGAGCATTTTTTCATGTACTTGTTGATTGATTGTATATCCTCCTCTGTGAAGTGTCTGTTAAGATCCTTGGCCCATTGTTGATTGGGTTATTTGTTATCTCATTGTTTAATTGTTTTGAGTTCTTTGTATATTCTAGATATTAGGGCTCTATCTGAAGTGTAAGGGGTAAAAATTTGTTCCCAGGATGTAGGCTCTCTATTTAACTCTCTTATTGTTTCTCTTGCTGAGAAAAAACTTTTTTAGATTAAGTAAGTCCCATTTGTTTATTCTTTTTATGAACTCTTGGGCTATGGGTGTCCTATTAAGGAATTTGGAGCCCAACCCCACAGTATGTACATCGTAGCCAACTTTTTCTTCTATCAGACGCAGTGTCTCTGATTTTATATCTGGCTCCTTGATCCATTTTGAGTTAACTTTTATGCATTGTGAGAGAAAGGGATTCCGTTTCATTTTGTTGCATATGAATTTCCAATTGTCCCTGCACCATTTGTTGAAGATGCTATCCTTCTTACATTGCATGCTTTTAGGTCCCTTTTCAAATATAAGAAAGTTGTAATTTTGTGGATATGTCTCTGTGTCCTCTATTCTGTACCATTGGTCCATCTGCCTGTTTTGATACCAGTACCACACTGTTTTTGTTACTATTGCTTTGTAGTACAGTTTGAACTCTGGATTCACACTTCCTGCTTAGAATTGCTTTCGCTATTCTGGGTCTTTTGTTGTTCCATATGAAATTCATGATTACTTTATCTATTTCTACAAGAAATGCCATTGGGTTTTTGATTGGCATTGCATTAAACCTGTAGAGAACTTTGGGTAATATCGCCATTTTGATGATGTTATTTCTGCCTATCCATGTACAGGGCATATTTTTCCATCCTCTAACATCTTCTTCTATCTCTCTCTTTAGGGTTCTGTAGTTTTCATTGTATAAATCTTTCACCTCTTTGGTTAGGTTGATTCCCAAGTTTTTTTATTTTCTTTGAGTATACTGTAAATGGAGTGGTTTTCCTCATTTCCATTTCAGAAGTTTTGTTGCTGATATACAAGAATGCCTTTGATTTATGCATGTTGATTTTATATCCTGCCAATTTGCTGAATTCATTTATTAACTCTAGCAGTTTCTTTGTAGACCCTTTTGGGTCTGTTAAATATATTATCATGTCATCCACAAATAGCGATAATTTAAGTTCTTCTTTTCCTATTTTTATGCCTTTAATTTCCTTTGTCTGTATCATTGCTCTGGATAGTATTTCAAGAACTAAATTAAATAGAAGTGGTGATAGAGGGCATCCCTGTCTTGTTGCAAATTTTAGAGGGAATGCCTTCAGTTTTTCTCCATTTAGGATGATGCTAGCCTGAGGTTTAGCATATATAGCTATTACCATGTTGAGGTAAGTTCCTGTTATTCCTAGTGTTTTATAGAGTTTTAAAGAAAAAGGGATGCTGTGCTTTGTAGAATGCTTTTTTTGCATCTATCGAGATGATCATATGGTTCTTCTCTTTAAGTCTATTGATGTGATGGATTACATTTATTGATTTCCGTATATTGAACCAGCCTTGCATCCCTGGGATGAATCCCTCTTGATCATGAAGCACAATTTTTTTATATGCTTTTGTTTTTTATTTGCCAGGATTTTATTGAGAATTTTTGCATCCAAGTTTATTAGAGATATTGGTCTGTAGTTTTCTTTCTTTGAAGTGTCTTTGTCTGGTGTTGGGATCAGGGTGATGTTGGCCTCATAGAATGAATTTGGAAGAACTCCTTCTTTTTCTATTTTTTGAAATAGCTTGAAAAGTATTGGTATTAATTCATCTTTGAACGTTTTGTAGAACTCTGCTGTATAACCATCTGGTCCAGGGCTTTTTTTGGTTGGTAGTCTTTTGAAGGTTTCTTCTAATTCTTCCTTTGTTATTGGTCTATTTAAATTGTGTGAGTCTTCCGGACTCAAACTTGGCAGATTATATGACATAAGAAATTTATCAATATCTTCATTATCTTCTGTTTTATTGGAATATGGGGTTTCAAAATACTTTCTAATTATCATCTGAATTTCTGTAGTGTCTGTTGTGATGTTGCCTTTTTTATCCCATATGTTAGTAATTTGAGTTCTCTCTCTACTTCTCTTCATTAGCATGGCTAAGGCCCTGTCGATTTAATTTATTTTCAAAGAACCAACTTTTATTTTTTCAATTTTTTTTGTTTCAATTTTGTTGATTTCTCCTCTAATTTTAATTATTTCTTGTCTTCTACTACATTTGTTGTTTTGCTTTTTTTTTCTAGGTTTTTGAGATGTAGTGTGAGATCATTTATTTGTTGTTTTTTTTCTTTTTTTTTTTTTTGAGGAAAGAATTCCAAGAAATGAATTTCCCTCTTAAAACTGCTTTCATTGTTTTCCATAGAATCCGGTATGTTTTGTCTGTATTGTCATTTGTCTCTAAGAAATTTTTTATCTCCTCCTTTATGTCTTCTGTAACCCATTGATCATTCAGTAACATATTGTTCATTTTCCATGTGATGTAGAATTTTTCCTTCCTTCTTCAATCATTAATTTCAAGTTTCATTCCATTATGATCAGATATGGTGCATGGTATTATCTCCATACTTTTATATTTACTAAGAGTTTCCATATGGCATAATATATGGTCTATATTTGAGTGGGACCAATGTGCTGCTGAGAAGAACATGTATCCACTTTATGATGTTTGATATATTCTATATATGTTGGTTAAGTCTAGGTTATTGATTGTTCTATTAAGTTCTATAGTTTCTTAATTCAGATTTTCTCTAGAGGATCTGTCCAATTGCGAGAGTTGTGTGCTGAAGTCACCCGTAATTATTGTGTTATAGCCTATATGACTCTTGAAGTTGAGGAGAGTTTGTTTTATGACTTTGCACCACCATTGTTTGATGCATACAAATTGATAATTGTTATGTCTTGTTGGTTAATGGTGCCTTTTAACAGTATATAGTGTCCTTCTTTATCACTTTTGATTAACTTAGGTTTAAGTTGATTTTAATCGATATGAGTATGGCCACTCCTTCTTGCTTCCGAGGGCCAACAATGGCTGCAAAGTCTTTCAGAATAAAATCATGTGATTTCCTGGCTGAGATTCCCATTGCTCTGTGGAAAGCCACCTTGGGCCTAGATCTCAGTTTCAAAGGGTGACATTCATGCGTGGCCTCCTAAAAACCAACACAATTCATTTCAATACTTCTATGAGGTACGTTCCAGAACTCAGGCTCTAAGGGTAATCACACCAGAGTTCAAGCCCAGGTGGACCAAGTCATCTCTTCCAACCCCCACACAAATGACCACAATTAGAACAAAAAAACTCCCACATGGCCCTCATCTTCGTCCATAAAGACCCTCATCAAAAGTTCTGGATGGAAGTTTTTATGAGGGTCGCAACCAAAGACAGTTTCCAGAATAAGCTCCCTTGCCTCTAATTTCCCTAAAGTCAGGGTGGCCTGGACACCCTTCCTGTGAACCAGGAGTGATCAAAAAGGCCTGCCATTAAATCCGCTCTGTTTCTATAATTTGAGGCTTACTGAATGTCAGGTATAGATTTTTTATGTGATTTGGAGTCATGAGAAAACCCAAGCATATCTGCAGAGCATTGAAGAATTCATTTGACAAAGAGGATCCCTATTCTCACTTGAAGGGGGTCAGGAACCTAACAGAGAAAGGCAAGAATCTTCATCCACAATGACTGCTCTTTTTGCCATTTTGGTTTTGAATGCACACATGGGTTCTTTCTTTAGATCCATTAGGTGCTGAGAATCTAAGCCACAGCCTCACACAGGGCCAAGAGGCAGATTCAGACAAATCCCTTTCCAAAGCAATTAAGCAAAGAGCCACAGGTGATGTCCATTTATTTCCATTTGAAAATTTTTTCTTCAGGCTTCACAAAGGGGTGGCCTGAGGCAAAGACCTTCCTGACATTCAGGGCAACAGAACCCTTGATTTGTATACTTAGCTTGAATTATGTTCTGCACCGAGGTCTCAGATAAATCGATATACAATGGCATAGGACCATGTACCTCGGATGATTGAATGTAGAAGAGAACATCCAGTCAAAAAGGGATAGTCTGTAGGATTAGGAAGATAGTCAGTAGGTTTAGGAAGAAGAGTGACTCTAGGAGTTGGACCAAAAGTTCTTTAGCAATAGGGTTTCAGTTAGAGTGTGAATGTAAATGTCAGCACATGTGAAGAGACAGTCACAATGATGAACTGGGAAAAAATATGTAGGAAAGCAGATATCAATAGAAAGATTAGGAAATCAGGCAAAGTATAAAGTGAGTGATAGGATTAGACATTTTCAACAGGCTTGAGGTTGAATATATAATCTTAGGAAGAAACAAATATGTAGTAATCAATAGGATTGACATTTGAGAGCATTAGGCACCCTGGACATGGATGTTTTTAGTAATCCATGGTCACTTTCCATTTAGGCTTTGGTACAATCATATGTGTGACCTTTGCATTTTGTGTCCAGAATACTACCGTGATAAATTGTATATGTTGATAAGGTGACATGAGTATTTCTTCCACCATTATGGGGAGTAATATTCTGGAAACTTATAAATTAGTACTGGTGATACAAATAGGTGTACCTTGTGTTGATGATTATTGAGATGTTGCATGAATAGACCATATTGTGATAAAGTATATAACTAGTTCCAACTTTAAATAATGGATTGAGTTTGCATCTGAAAATATATTGGAAATCTTATATTGATATATATACAATCATTCCAACCAGTTATATATGTAATGGTAATATTAGGGTTACGGTTTATCGTGAAGGGTGAGTATTGCTTCAAAAATGATTATGGAATCAAAAATAATGTGTTTAGAAAGAAGTCTAGTGAAAAGACCAGTAAAGAAACATGGAGGAATACATGTGTTCTTAAGTAGTAAGTAAATGAATGTGAACCAAATGCCTATAATTTTGTGAAGTTGTGGATGAAAAAATATATCCTATGATGTCCATAAACAGATAAAATAGTAATATACCAGTGTTGAATAAAAATGAACTTCAAAATACACATCATGTCCCATAGCAATATACTTGCATTGATGTTAAACTGGGTCAGGTACTGTAGAAATATTAGGATTTGTATGCACCACCTACTGAACTTAGTTTTCACTAGTAGGAAACAAAAATGTATTACAGGAATATAAATATTGCTGAAAATAATCTTGTAAAGATTGGATTTTGAACCCACATACATGAATATAAATGAATTTAGGGAGTGTATAATAAGACACATATTTTTCATATTTTTTTTAAAATCTGGAGGAAAAAAAAAAATATATATATATATATATATTTTTTTTTTCCAGATTTAAAAAAAATACACAAACACACACACGCACACACACACATGCACACATACACACACACACACACACACATTAATATTTAGCAATATATATGCCAATCGAAATTCATCATGAAATATAATTCATCCACGTATTCAAAAATATTCATTTTACTGAACATGGATTTATGTATAGTGTTTTTCACTAGGAAGCTCACCCATAGGTTGAATTTTCAGTTCCATCATTATTTAGGGAGAGTCATCTGTTCTCACAATTTTATATTCCAAAGTCAGGGAGCTCAAAAGAATGTCCGTGTGATACCAGGTAGGATATTATATATATGCATAAAAAAATACATGTGCTGAATAGGATACAGAGAAAGGGAGACAGGAATTTATATATGTGATAATTTTAAAAAATCATGGAGAAATATTACAATGAAAAGTTGACTAGATTTAAAACACATACTCTTGATAATGCAGAAGGCAAATAGAAGTATACACCATGCTTCCTATGAAAGGCCTGTATTTCTATTCGGTTAGGTTTCTTTCTCTCCATGATATTAGGATTAGTAGTCAGAGTCTAGTAGGTTATGGGTTAGTGTCAGGGATTCAGTATTTCAAATGGAAAAAAGGAAAATGAATCTAATGTGTATGCAAAAATGTGATACACATAAATCTTCCCTCTCTCATCCAGAACAATGCCTTGACATAACCATCGCTAAAAGTAAGACACAATTAGAGGAGAGGAGTTAGAAAATCTGTGAATTTATGTGGAATGGAAAATGCTCAGGAGTTCACAACACTGGAGGTGGTAGAACAGTTTCCAAAAGTAAGGGAGAGGGTAAACAATCCAGAAACATGGAGCTGTGGTGGCCTAATGACTTCTTGAGAAACTTCCTCTGAGGTTGGGAACAAGAAATATATGTAATTGTCAGGAGATTTAGCTTCGTTTGTAGTGACACCATGAAATCTGGGTCTGCATCTATGTTACCTGGAGAACATGGTTTCTTATTTTCCAATGATCATGAGGCAGCGGTGCTGAATTCTCTCTTTGTAGGTAAACTGAGGCCACTGGGCTGAAGTGTCTCCCATGTGGACTGTGAAGCCATTTGGTGATCCTCCACTTTCCAGGGTGTTTCTTACTGCTGCACTGGGAGTTTGGTACTTGCTTCACGAAATACAAGGAGTTCAACTGGGATAAAAATGCTGGAGGAGTTCTGTCATGTGTGGTTGGTCAGGGTCGCGAAGAGAATGTACGAACCAGGCTTCTATCCTACATAGCTTTCCCCTTGACTATAGCAACCTGATTCTGAACATTGCCCTGAAACCTCTCCATATGACAAGATGCCTTTACATATAAAGGTCTGCTGCCTGCACCATGTCAGTCGCAAGTCTTTCAAAGCCAATGGAAGATCCAGGTGGTCCTACCAAAAATATTTATTTACACACCTACAGTCCACTTCTCTACACCCAGTACTCAGCAGGATCCAAATTACTGGCATCTCTGTTCTACACCATTTTCACGAAACCCAGTCAATCAAGGCACTCTTTGGTACACTCATGATCAGCAACAGGAAATCCAAAGTTTATCCAGTGCCACCTGGTCATGGGAATTTCAGAAATTTCATGGTATTAATCTAGTCATATTTCAAAAATGAAGTTAGAGGCACTGTGGGTTTCAATTAATTCAGGAACCATTAAATGGTGAGGAAGCTCATTTCAATGAAAGCTCTGGAGAACACTCACAGAAAAGCCTTCCAAAAGACTGGCAAAAAGGTCACATGAATCCAGACACATTGTGGTCTACAATGTGAGGTCCATATGTGTTTGGACTCTCAACTAGGGCTGCCAAGTCTTCAAGAAGTAAATCATGTGATATCCTGGCTCAGAATCCCCGAGCTCCGTGGAAAGCCATCCTGGGCCTAGATCTCAGTTTCCAAAGGCGATTCTCACGCGTGGCCTAGTAAAATCCCAAGAGAATTCACGGCAATACTTCTCTGAGGTCAGATCCAGAACTCATTCTTTAAGGGGAATCACACCAGAGTTCAAGCCCAGGTGATCCCAGTCATCTCTTCCAACTACCACACAAATTACCACAATTAAAACAAGAACACTCCCATATGGCCCTCATCTTCTTCCATATTGACACTCATCATAATTTGGCTGGATGTTTAAATGAGGGGCGCAGACCAAGACAGTGTCCAAAATGAGCTCCATTGACCCTCATTTGCCTAAAGTCAAGGTGGCCTGGACACCCATCCTGTGAACCAGGAGTGATCAAATAGGCCTGCCATTAATACCGCTCCAATTCTCCAATTTGAGGCCTACTGACTGTGGGGTTTAGATTCTTTATGTGAATTTTAGTCATGATAAAACCAAACACCTATGGGCTAGCCTCTGTAGGTTTTGAAGAACTCATTTGACCCAAAGGATCCCTATTTTCACTTGATGGAGTTCAGGAACCTTACAGAGGAAGTCAAGAGACTTCATCCCAATGACTGCTCTTTTGGCCATTTTTCATTTGGATGCAAACATGGGAACTTTCTTTAGATCCAGCAGGTGCTGAGAATCTAAGTCACAGCCACACACAGGGCCAGGGGGCTGATTCATACACATCCCTTTTCAAAGCACTTAAGAAAAGAGCCACAGGTATGCCCAATCATTTCCCTTTGAAAACTGTTTTCTTCAGGCTTCAAAAAGGGGTGGCCAGAGGCAAAGACCTTCCTGACATTCAGGGCAACAGAACAATTGGTAAGTAAAAGGCCCAAAGCAGGGTTTCTCCACTGAGACTTTCCTGGTCACACTGATATCTGAGTTTTCTGAGATGCTCCCCATTCCCTACAGCTATCCAGTACATTGTTATGTCACAGAGCTTTGAGGTGGTAAAGATCTTGGACACAAAACCATAGGCCTATTCTTGAGATTGGCCGGAATTCAGGAAGAAAACAGGAACTTAGGAAGATAGCAGGTGTTGCACATCAATAAGGCAAGCTACAGTCCATTCATAAATGGGGCAATATGAATGCTGAGAAGCTTTCTACTCGACAAGACACATCCATTCATGAATTCTCTTTTCTAATGTCTACAACCAAGGACACAGTGAGATACACAGACAGAGAAACACTCGCCATGTTAAACGACTTACTAGAAACAGTCCACTTCCAACGAAACAAACTGACTTTCCTACCTATTCTCAGAGAATGAGACAAAACCACAAACCCACAACCACACCCACAAAGGCACCTTCTTCCCCCAAGTAGGTCTTTGACTATCCGGAGTGTCCTCTGACTTGTAGGCCATAATATGTTCCCCCAAAATAGCCTGTCCTGTCTCAGATCTGGTCTCCTTGGCAAACTCTGTGAACTTCTCAGGAGCCAACGGTGAGCCACTAACTGCTTTCTCAAGAAAAGCAACGCTTCCGAGCTTTCCTGGCATTTGTTCTTCTCACGTCTGAAGGTACCAAGAAAGACTGACTGTCCTTGGTAAATTCAAATAAGTGAGACCACAGGGATGGGGACTGGGACTGGCTCTGTGTGCCTGGCTTCCTGGATCCAAAGTTCAGAAAGTTCCATCACCAAGGAAGTGAGGTGAGGTCATTTCCTTCCTGAACTGAATGAGGTCCCTGTCTTGGCAACCACTTTGTCTTAACTGTTGCTTCCAAGGGTCCCATGAGATTGAGGCTGCCCCTACTTCCTGTGACACTTTCACAAGTTAGAATGGTATATCAACCATAGGCACCCAGGAATAGTTCTCCACACAGGCCTGTTTTGGTCCATGTTCTCTACATTAAGAAGAGAATCTAATTCAGACACAACCTTTTATCCTGACCGGGTTGTTTGCCATGGAAGATGACTTTTGCTTTCTCAGGTCCTTCATAGCTGCCTACATCTTCTCCAGGGATCATTTCTGCATGGGCCTTTGAGGTTCTCAGCAGGTGGAAGTTTCCCTACATTTCTTTATTGTAAAATCAACTCTTTCCCTGCTCTTCTATAAAGTTAGATTGAAGGAACAGTGTATGATTATGGTTAAAAACATGTTTGATTTGGGTTAGAAATCATTGTGCTGGATAAATAATGGTATTGGGAACTTGCTATGTGTATAAGAATATATAGGTGTAATATATGTATGAAAAAAGAAATCTAAGTATGATTTGAAGGCCAGAAGGGCATTGGGCCCTTGATTGGGATACGCAGCATTGAATTACGTTCTGCAGAGATGTCTCAGATAAATCAATATACAATGGCATAGGTCCTTGTACCTTGCATGAATTAATGTAGAAGGAACATCCAGTCAAAAAGGGATAGTCGGTAGTGAAAGGTTAATAAAATAGGTACTTGTAATTTCCTGTTTTTCTGTATGCTTAACAAAACACTGTTGAAATCTTGAGAAATGTTTGCTAATCTTGTTCTAGAATGTACTGTTCCCAACTGCCAAACTGCAGAATGTACTGCCTCACTCGGTGTCACGCGAACCGCCCACTCACCCTTACACATCAGTAAACTTCCCTCCCTTCCCTCTCCAAGAAATGTATGTAAGCTCTGCATAAGCTGTTCTCAGAGCTCTCTGATCTATTTAAGTTAGCTGTGAGCCCCAGCAAGCTGGACCCAAAAAAAGCCCTTTGCTGTTGCATGAGACAGTCTCTTGGTAGTCTCTTCCTCCGACACTCGCCTGACCTTTACATATTGAGGTTCCACCGAGTTCTGGCAGTGGCGGATGAGAGACCCCCAACGGGCTCCTCTCGGAGCAAGTAAGGCGCCTCTTTCTGGTTTCAGGTGTCATGTTAGGGCTTGGCAAAATTGCTGGAGATGAAGAGCCTGGGGTCTCTCCGACGGTGGCTGAGAGACGTGTCACAGAGACATAGGGCACCTCCATGGGGGACCCCGCAGAGGACTCGGAGAATCAAGGAACAATTGCTTCATCGACTCAGTGATATTTTGTTTTAGATTAGGTATTGCCATCCTATCGGGTTTTGCCGGCTACGCATTCCTGGTCTCAGTGTTGGAGGTCCATTGCCTGTCTTCATGGTCTTGTCTTATCTGTGTCATGTGACTTTGCTTTTACTGTTTGTGTACCTTTCATTATGGGACAGAGCACTTCAATGGCTCTGTCCCTGACCCTTGATCACTGAACCAAAGTCTGCTTAAGGGCTCAGTATCTTTCTTTTTTTAGTAAAACGCTAGACCTGGCAGACTCTCTGTGCCTCAGAATGGCCCATTTTGTAGTCGTATGGCCCCTAGAAATATCTTTCTACTTCCCACTAATTTAAAAAGTCAGAGATATTGTCTTTCAGCCAGGGCCACATATCCATCCTGATCAACAGCCATATATCTTAACTTTGCCAACCTCTGCAAATCTCCTCCACCATGGGTGAAGCCTTTCCTTGCCCATGCCTCTGCTCATACTCCTTCCCCCATGATCTCTCAAACCCTCACCTCTTCCACCTCCTCCACCCTCTGTTCTCCCTGAGTCACAAGATTTGACTCTACTGGACTCTTCTTCCCCTCCTTATCCACTGCCCTCGTCCCCTAACACACAACACACTCTAAGTGATTCCCCTGCTTCTGACTAAGCCTCTCTACCATTGGAGGAAGCTAAGCCGGTAATAGGATCTGATAATGGACCGATGTTCATGGCCCAGGTAAGTCAGGGGTTAGCCAGGAACCTGGGGATTAATTGGAAGTTATATTGTGCTTATAGACCCCAGAGTTCAGGACAAGTAGAAAGAATGAATAGAACAATTAAAGAGACCTTAACGAAATTAAGCTTAGAGACCAGCATAAAAGATTGGACTATGCTCCTGACTTATGCAATGTTTCATGCAAGAAAAAATCCTTCTGTTTCTTTGAGTAGCCTTACCCCCTGAGAAATTCTCTATGGTGGCCCTCGTCCAGTAAGGGTCCTAAGCCCAACTGTAAGACCTAAGGATCCATTTCACACTCTCTTGGTTGACAGACTTAAAGCTCTTGAAAGAACTCAGTGATACCTGTGAAAATAGCTGGCCACTGCCTACCAAACTGTGTACCAGGGGATTCCACATCCATATCAAATAAGAGACTTCATGTATGTAAGATGACATCAGGTGTCATCCCTGGAACCCTGCTGAAAAGGACCATACCAGGTGTTACTTATAACACCTACAGTGGTAAAGGTATACAGAATCACTTCCTGGATCCATGCCTCTCATCTCAAGCCTGCTCCTTGTCCAGAATCTTTCTGGAAACTGGAAAAGACTGGTAACAGTTTCAAATTGTGTATTCGCCATGTGGATAAGGTTATATACTCTCCCCTTGGCCACAAGTAGTCCTAACCCTCATCAGCCTGTTAAGCAGCGATGGCTGATCACAAATCCTACTGGAAAAGAGTATAATCTATCTCGCATACAGCCCCCTTAGGGACCTGGTGGCCATCTCTCCACCCAGACATTTGTCAGCTGGCCATAGGTCTTTTTTATTGGGATATCCCTGATGAAGAAAATCCCACTAAAATACCATTAAATCCCTTCCGTACCATAGATAATGGAAACAAACTTTATGGATGTAGGGACACGCGAGCCAGATGTGGTTGGCTAGCCTAGATTACTATGTTTGCCCGGCAAACTATCAAAGCCACAAACAGTAACGGCTGTGTGGGGGAAAAGCCGACTTCTTCTGTATTTCATGGAGATGTGATCATACAGGGGCTGCCTGATGGAACCCCAATACTTCATCAAATTCAGTACACAGCATTGGCCATATTACCAAGTAGAAAACAGAAAAAGGATGGCCCCCAGAGGGGTCTCTAGATCCTCAAATTTTGCGTGACCTTTTTAACTTCTGCAAGTGCTCAAAAGGGTGAAAGGAGATTCCCCTATGTGGAAGCCTTTTCCCTCCTTCACTCACATCCTGAACTATGCTTCTCCAATAGATTTTTATCCTCAGCCTTCTGCTCCAGACTCTCTGCTGTCACTCCCACCTCAGCAACCTGATTTCTCCCCTCCAATTACTAGATCAGAAACCCAAACCTCCACCAGTTCTCAGACAATTGCCCACTAGTGATGTAGCAGGTACTGAGGTACCCCTCCACCGACTCATTCCTCTCTTCTCCTGTCAGTGCCCTCACCGGGTCACACCAGGTCCTCTTTCCAGCTAACCCAAAGCTCAAACGAGCTGAGGAGAGCTCTCAGACCCTTATCCAAGATGTAATATAAATGGCCATTAAAGTTGCTTTGTCATCACTGAAAACAGGTTACTAAAATTTAAAGTCCCTCACAGAATTTTGGAATACTCACTCCCGTTTTCTGCTCTGCTCTACCTGTTCTACTGCTGAAGTTTTGTTGCTAGGAAATTCCCAAACCCCTTTCCAATTATTTTTTTACATCTCTCTTTTTCCTCATTCTCAGATCCTCAGAGCTTCTCTCAGCCCCACCTTCCCCGTATTCCCCCTCTGTACCAGGCCCACAGAAAAGTCTTAAATGTCCTTCTCCAGAAGTCTTCACCATGGCTGAATTTAGAACTTTCAGCATAGAGTTTCTATAAAGAGTTCAATGTAGATAAACTTTCTCTTTCTGTATTGCCCTGTTCTACTTGGCCACTGGTTAAAAAACTCAGTACTTCTAAGCTAGACAACCCCTAACTTGTTTTTCACAAAATATGTGAACAAGGCCTCTGGCCTTCAGCTGGGGCTTCACAGAAATGGCTACATTTCTAAGATAAAGAAATTACCAAATGGGCTCCGTTGTAACAGCTGGCAGGGGGAAAATAAGAAAGGGAATAAAAAGCTCTCCCCCTCCCATGTGTCCTTGAAAAGTTAACTTGCCCAGAACAGAGGAAAAATCAGAAACAAATACTGCTTTTTTGAACTTCTGCAGACTGTAAACTTCTGAGCCCCATCCTTATATGCTGGGTACAAAATTCTGAAACTACCTAAACTTGAGTTTCAGGGGATTAATTGATTACAACAGAAGCAATGCCCTCTGAATCCGGTTGCAACAAAATAGGACTGTTTCCCTGTCTTCAGTGCCTTAGGTGCCTTGCCTTGTCTGTCCCTACAACAGCATAATTCTATATACTTAAACATTGTTTATGTTTTCATGAAATGGTCAACAGATGGGATTAATTTTGAAATGGTGCAGATGTTTCCCAGAGTGCTCTATCATGATGCAGGTCCGTTTGAAGATCAAATGGGGGGGGCATACAACCGGTTCCACTGGGAACATGTATCGCTCACTTTAGCCATCCTATTATGAATAGGAGTTGCTGCACGGGTGGGCACAGGAGCCACTGCCATTGTCCATGGGACACAACAAATGACCCAATTAGAAGCAGCAATAGAGCAAAACTAAGATATTAGAAACCCCCATCAGAGCTTTGCATGAATCTTTAACCTCTCTCTCTGAAGTTGTTTTACAGAACAGTTGAGGGTTGGACCTCCTCTTTATTAGAGAAGGGGGCCTTTGTGATGCATTGATGAAAGAATGTTGTTTTTATGCTGACCATACTGGAGTTGTAATAAAATCTATGAGTAAATTTAAAAGACACCTTGAAGAGCATCAACAAGAGAGAGAGGCCCAAAAAGGGTGGCTTGAGTCTTGGTTCACACACTCCTCCTGGTTAACTACGTTTTTATCAACCTGGCAGGTCCAATAATAATCCTCATATTATTGCTAACTATAAAACCCTGTTTTCTCAACCGTGTAATTTCTTTTCTCCAGGCTCAAATTGGACGAGTTAAACTTATGGTAATACCCCACTAGCAGACATAGAATGTGACACCCTCCAATGATCATTTTTATGATTAAAAGTAGCCAGAAGAAGAAGTGGGGAATTAAAGGTTAATAAAATAGGTACTTGTCACTTCTTATTTTTCTGTATGCTTAACAAAACACTGTTGAAATCTTGAGAAATGCTTGCAAATCTTGTTCCCAGAATGTTCTGTCCCCAACTGCGCAACTGCAGAATGTACTCCCTCACCCAGTTGCACGCAAACCACCCACTCGCCCTGACCCATCAATAAAATTCCCTCCCTGCCCTCTCCAGGGAAAGTATATAAGCTCTACTTAAGCTATTCTCAGGGCTATCTGCTCGATTCAAGTGATCTCTGAGCCCCAGCATGCTGGACACCAAAAAAACCCTTTGATGTTTCATGAGATAGTCTGTTGGTTGTCTCCTCCTCTGAAGCTCGCCCCACATTTACTTGGATGATTGAATGTAGAAGAGAACATCCAGTCAAAAAGGGATAGTCTATAGCATTAGGAAGATAGTCAGTACTTTTAGGAATAAGGGTGAGTATAGGAATTGGAAAAAAAAGTTCTTTAGCAATAGGGTTTCTATTAGAGAGTGAATGTAAATGTCAGCACAGGTGAAGAGTCAGTCACAATGATGAACTGGGGAAAATATGTAGGAAAGCAGATATCAATAGAGACATTACGAAAACAGGCAAAGTATAAAGTGAGTGATAGGATTAGATATTTTGAACAGGGTTGAGTTTACTTATATAATCTTAGGAAGAAACAAATATGTAGTCACAAATAGGATTGACATTTGAGATCATTAGGCAAATTTCAGGTGGATGAATATTTCTCAGAATAATCTTGTGAATAGTTGATTATAAATCCACATACATAAACGTGAATGAATTTAGGTAGTGTATATAAGACACATATATTTCATATTTTGAAAAATCTGGAGAGTGTATATATATATATATATATATATACACAAAACACACACACAGACAAAAAAGTAGCAATATATATGTCAATCAAAATTCATTATAAAATATGCATCATCCAGAGATCTAAAAATATTAATTTTACTGAACATGGATTTATGTATAATGCTCTTCAACTAGCAAGCTCACCCATAGGTTGAATATCCAATTCCAACAAGTTTAGTAGGAGTGATCTCTTCTAACAATTTGTATCTGCCAAGTCAGCCACCTCACAAGAATGTACGTGTGGTACCAGGTAGGAATCTATATGTGCATATAAGAATACAGAGAAAGGGAGACAGGAATTCACATATTTGTTAACCTTAAAAATACATGGACAACTATTTCAACAACAAATCGACTAGATTCATGACTCCAACTCTGTATCATGCAAAAGGCAAGTCCAACAATACACCAGGCCTACTCTGAACTGCTTGTATTTCTATTCTGTTTGGGTTAGTTTTCTCCATCATATTAGAATTAGTAGTCAGAGTCTGGTCGGGTATGGGTTAGAGTCAGGGATTCAGTATTTTGAATGGAAAATAAAAAACTGAATCCAATGTGTATGCAAATATATGCTACAGAAAATTCTTCCCACTCTCCTCCAGAACAATGCCTTGACATTACCTTCGCCCCAAGTAAGACACAATTAGAGGAGAAGAGTTAGAAAATCTGTGAATACCTATCAGGAATGGAAAATGCTCCAGATTTCACATCTTTGGAGGTGGTAGAGGAGTTTCCAAAAGTAAGGGACAGGGTAAACACTCCACAAACATGGAGCTTTGCTGGCCTAAAGACTTTTTGAGAACCTGCCTTTGAGGTTGGGCACTTAAAATATATGTTGTTTTCATTAGCTTTAGCTTTATTTGTAGTGAGACAATCAAAGCTCGATCTGCTTCTATGTGACCTGGAGGACATGGTTATTTATTTTCCAATAAAAATGAGGCAGCAGTGCTGAATTCTCTCTTTGTAGGTAAACTGTGGCCACTGAGGGCTAAGTGTCTCCCCGTGTGGACTGTGACACAACTTGGTCATCCTCCAATTATCGTCGTGTTTTTTGCTGCTGCACTGGGAGTTTGGTATTTGCTTCATGAAATACAATGAGTTCAAATGGGAGACAGTGCTGAAGGGAGTTCTGTCAGCTGTGGTGGGCATGGTCTCCAGGAGAATGCACCAACCAGGGTTCTATCCCACGTAGCTTGCCCCCTTGACAATAGCAACATGATTCTGAACATTGCCCTAAAACCTCTCCATATAAAAATATGCCTTTACGTATATGGGTCTGATGGCTGCACCATGTCAGTCTCAAGCCATTTGGAAGCCAATGGAAGATCCACATGGCCCCACCACAGATGTTTTATCACTCACTTGCATAACACTTCTCTAGGCCCACTACTCACCAGGCTCCTACTTACTAGCATCTCTGTTCTACACCATTTTCATGAAACCCAGTCAATCAAGGCCCTGTCTGGTATATTCATGATCATCAACAGGACATCAAAGGTTCTTCAGTGACATCTGGTCATGGGAATTTTAAAAATTTCATGGTAATTATCTAGCAATTTTTCATGGATGAAGTTGGAGGCACTGTGGGTTTCAATTCATTCAGGAACCCTTAAAGGGTTAGGAAACTAATTTCAGGCAAAGCTCTGGAGTACTCTCACAAGCAAGGCTACCCAATGAGTGGCCAAAAAGTCACATGAAGCGAGGCCAATTGAGGTCTATAAAGCGAGGTCCATGTGGGTTTTGAATCTCTATAATGCATGCCAAGTCTTTCAGAATAAAATCATGTAATATCCTGGCTGAGATTCGCAGTGTTCTGTGGAAAGCCAACCTGTGCCTAGATCTCAGGTTCCAATGGCAACTTCATGCCTGGCCTCCTAAAATCCCAACACAATTCTTGGCAATACTTCTCTCAGGTCAGTTCCAGAACTCAGTCTATAAGGAGAATCACACCAGAGTTCAAGTCCAGGTGGACCCAGACAACTCTTCCAACCGCTACTCAAATGAAAACAATTAAAACCAGAATACTCCCTCATGGCCCTATTCTTCTTCCATATAGACACTAATCATAACCTCTTCCTGGAGTTTTCCATGAGTTGTGCAGCCCAAGAAAATGTCCAAAATAAGCTTCTTGCACCTCTTTTGCCTAACTTCAGCGTGGCCTGGGCACCCTTCCTGTGAACCTGGAGTGATCAAATAGGCCTGCCCTTAATACTGCTCCGCTTATCCAATTTGAGGCTCTCTGACTGTGGGGTGTAGATTCTTTATGTGAATTGGAGTCATGAGAAAAGCCAAGACAGTGTCCAAAATCAGCTCGCTTTTTCCTCATTTGCCTAAAGTCAGGGTGGCCTGGACACCGTTTCTGTGAACCAGGAGTGATCAAATAAGCCTGCCGTTAATACTTCTGTGTTTCTCCAATTTGAGGCCTACTGATTTCAGGTATCAATTTCTTATGTGATTTGGAGTTACTCGAAAACCCAAGCACCTCTGCAGGGAATTGAAGAACTCATTTGACCCAAAGAATCCCTATTCTCACTTGATGGAGTTCAGGAACCTAACAGAGGAAGGCAAGAGACTTCATCCATAATGAATGATTTTTTTGCCATTATGGTTTTGGATGCACACATGGGATCATTCTTTAGATGCATCAGGTGCTGAGAATCTAACTCAAAGCCACACACATGGCCAAGAGACTAATTCAGACACATCCCTTCCCAAAGCAATTAAGCAAAGAGCCACAGGTGATGCCATTCATTTCCATTTGAAAACTGTTTACTTCAGGCTTCACAAAGGGGTGGATTGAGGCAAAGAACTTCCTGACATTCAGTGAAAAACAACAATAAGTAAGCAAAAGGCCCAAAGCAGGGTTTCTCCACTGAGACTTTCCTGGTCACACTGATATCTGAGTTTTCTGAGATGCTCGCAATTCTCTTCAGCTATCCAGTACATGGCCATGTCACAGAGTTGGAGGTGGTACATATTTTGAACATAAATCCATGAGCCTATTCTAGAGAGTGGACAGAATTCAGGAAGAAAACAGCAACTTAGAAAGATAGCAGGTGTTGCACATCGACAAGACAAGCTGCACTCCATTCATATATTGGGCAGGTTGAAATATGGGAAGATTTACACTTGACAGGACACATCCATTAATGCATTCTCTTTTCCAATGTCTACAACAATGGACACAGTGGGATACACAGACATAGAAACACTCACCTTGTGAAACAACTTACTAGAAACTGTCCACTCCAAACCAAACCGCCTTTCCCATCTATTCTCAGAACATGAGACAAAACAATAAACCCACACACACTCCCACAAAGGCACCTCCTTCACCCAAGTAGGTCTGTGACTATCCAGAGTGTCCTCTGACTGGTGGGCCATACTATGTTCCCCTGAAATGGTCTGTCTTCTCTCAGATCTGGTTTCCTTGGCCAACTCTTTGCAGTTTTCAGGAGCCAGTGGTGAACCACTATCTGCTTTCTCAGGAAAGGTCCATCTTCAGAGCTTTCCTGGCATTTGGCAATCCTCACATCATTAGGTACCAAGAAAACTGACTCTGTCCTTGGTAAATCCAAACAAGTGAGCCCACTGGGACTGGGACTGGGACTGCCTCTTGGTGCCTGGCTTTTTGGATACCAAGTTCAGACAGTTCCATCACCAAGGAAATGAGGTATGTCACTTTCTTTGGAACTGAATGAGGTCACTGCCTTGGCAACGACTTTGTCCTAACAGTTGCTTCCAAAGGTCCCATGAGATGGAGCCTTCCCCTACTTCCTGTGACACTTTCACAAGGTAGTATGGTATATCAACCATTGGCACCCAAGAACAGCTCTCCACACAGGCCTGGTTTGGTCCATATTCTCTACAATAAGAAGAGAGAGGCTGATTCATACATATCCCTTCATCCTGACCAGGTTGTTTGCATTGGAAGATGACTTTTGCTCTCTCAGGTCCTTCATACCTGCCTACAACTTCTCCAGGTATCATTTCTGCATGGACCTTTGAAGTTCTCAGCAGGTGGAAGGTCCCCAAGTTTCCTGTATTGTAAAAACCACTCTGTCCCTGCTCTTCTGTAAAATGAGATTGAGGGAACAGAGTATGTTTAGGGTTAATAACAGGTTTGATTTGGGTTACGAATCATTCTGTGCGATGAATAATGCTATTGGGAACCTGCGATATTTACAAGAATATAGAGGTGAAATATAAGTATGAAAACAGAAATCTAGGTATGATTTGAAGCCCAGAAGGACATTGGGCCCTTGATTGGGATACTTAGCTTTGAATTATGCTCTGCAAAATTGTCTCAGATAATTCGATATACAATGGCATAGGACATTTTATTGAATGTAGAAGAGAACATCCAGTCAAAAAGGGATAGTCGGTAGGATTAGGAAGATAGTCGGTAGGTTTAGAAAGAAGAGTGAGTATAGGATTTGGACCAAAAGTTCTTTAGCAATAGGGTTTCGATTATAGAGTGAATGTAAATGTCAGCACATATGAAGTGTCAGTCACTAGGATCAACTTGGGAAAATTTGTTGAAAAGCAGATATCAATAGAAACATTATGAAATCAGGCAAAGTATAAAGTGAGTGATAGGATTAGACATTTCCAACAGGGTTGAGTTTGAATATATAAATTAAGAAGAAACAAATATGTAGTCACCAATAGGATTGACAATTGACAGCATTAGGCAACCTGGACATGGATGTTTTTAGTAATTCATGTACACTTTACATTTAGGCTTTGGTACAATCATAAATGTGACCTTTACATTTTTTTGTCCAGAATATTACTTTGATAAAATGTATATGTACATCAGGTGACATGAGTATGTCTTCCAACATTTCTGCAAGCAATATATTGAAGATGTAAAATTAGAATCGGGGGTACAAAGAGGTGTACCCTGTGTCTATGAATATAGAGATAAAGAATGAATAGACCGTAATGTGAATGAATAATATAACTTTTTTCAACTTTAAAAAATGAATTGATCTAATATCTGAAAAATCACAGGAAATCGTATATTGATATACAATCATTCATTCCAAGCAGTTATACATCTAATGGTAATATTCGTGTTTTGTTTTATCATGAAGAGTGTGTGAGTTTTGCTTCAAAAGTGACTATGGAAATAATGTGTTTGGAAAGAAGACTCATGAAAATACCAGTAAAGAAACCTTGACAATACATGTGTTCTGAAGCAAAAAGTGATTAAATTTGAAACAAATGCCTACAAATTTGTGAACTTGTGGATGAAATGTATATCCTATGATGTGCAAAAACTGAAGAAATAATAATGTAAAAGTGTCGAATACAAATGAATAAAGAATTACATATCATGTCCCATTGGAATCTACTTGCATTGATGTTAGACTGGGTCAGTTACTGTAGAATAATTAGGATTTGTATGCATCATTCCCTGAAGTTAGTTTTCAGTACTAGGAAACAAATATGTATTTCAGGTGGATGAATATTTCTGAATATTTTTAATCAACTTTTCACAAGAATAATCTTGTGAAAAGTTGATTAAAAATCCACATACATGAACATAAATGAATTTAGAGAGTGTATGTTTGACACATATATTTCATATTTTGAAAAATCTGGAGAGTGTACACACACACACACACAAACACACACACAAAACACTCACAGACATTAAAAAGTAGCAATATAAATGCCAATCGAAATTCATCAGTAAATATATATCATCCACAGATGCAAAAATATTTATTTTACTGAACATGAGTTTACGTATAATGTTGTTCTACTAGGACGCTCCTTATAGGTTGAATTTTCAGTTCCAACAGCATTTAGGAGGAGTGATCTCTTCTCACAATTTGTATCTGCCAAGTCAGCCACCTCACAAAGATGTACGTGTGATACCTGGTAGGATTCTATATATGCATATAAATATACAAGTGTGAATAGGCTAAAGAGAAAGGGAAACATGAATTCTCATATTTGTTAACTTTAAAAACACATGGAGATCTTTTTCTATTAAACATTGACTAGATTTATAACTCCTACCTTGTATAATGCAAAATGCAAGTCCAACTATACAACATGCCTCCAATGAACTGCTTGTATTTCTATAGGTTTGTGTTATTTTTCTCTATCATATTAGGATGAGTTGTCTGACTCTAGTATGTATGGGTTAGTGTCAGGGATTCAGTATTTCAAAAGGAAAATTGGAAATTGAATCCAATTTGTATGCAAATATATGCTACACAAATATCCTCCCACTCTCATCCAGAACAATGCCTTGAAATTTCCTTCACCCCAAGTAAGACACAGTTAGAGGAGAATAGATAGAAAATCAGTGAATACATATCTGGAATGGAAAATGCTGAGGAGTTCACAACCTTGGAGGTTGTAGAGGAGTTTCCAAAAGTAAGGGACAGGGTAAACACTCCACAAACATGGAGCTCTGCTGGCCTAAAAACTTTTAGAGCAACTGCCTCTGAGTTTGGGAACGTGAAAAATATGTTGTTGTCAGGAGAATTGGCTTCCTTTGTAGTGAGACCATCAAAGCTGGGTCTGCCTCTATGTGATGTGGAGGACATGGTATCTTATTTTCCAATGAACATGAGGTAGCAGTGTTGATTTTCTTCTTTTTAGGTAAACTGTGGCCTCTGGGGGCTAAGTGTCTCCCCGTTGGACTGTGAAGCCATTTGGTCCTCCTCCACTTTTTGTGGGTTTTTTGCTGCTGAACTGGGAGTTTGGTATTTGCTTCATGAAATTCAAGGAGTTCAACTGAGACACAGTGCTGGAGGGAGTTCTGTCATGTGTGGTGGTTCAGAGTCTGCAGAAGAACGCACCAACCACGCTTCTATCCCTCAAAGCTTGCCACATTGCATCCTTGTCCATAGCAACCTGATTCTGAACATTGCCCTGAATCCTCTCCATATAACAAGATGCCTTTAATTACAAGGGTCTGCTGGCTGCTTCATGTAATCCACAAGCCATTTGGAAGTCAATGGAAGATCCACATTGCTCCAACACAGATGTTTTATCACACTCCTGCCCACCACAGCTCTAGGCCCACTTCTCAGCAGGCTGCAACTTTCTGGCACCTCTGTTCTACACAATTTTCATAAAACCCAGTCAAGCAAGGCACTGTCTGGTACATCCATGATCAGCAACAGGACATCCAAAGATTCTCCAGTGCCACCTGGTCATGGGAATTTCAAAAATTTCATGGTATTTATTTAGACATTTTTCAAGGATGAAGTTGGAGGCACTGTGGGTTTCAATTCATTCAGGAACCAGTAAATGGTGAGCAAGATTATTTCAATGAAAGCTCTGGAGAACCCTCACAGGCAAGGCTTCCCAAAGAATGGCCAAAAGGTCACATTAAGACAGGCCCATTAAGGTCTACAATATGAGGTCCATGTGTGTTTTCACTCTCAACTATGTCTGCCAAGTCTTTCGAATGAAATCATGTGTTATCTTGGCTGAAATTCCCAGTGCTCTGTGGAAAGCCACTCTGGGGCTAGATCTCAGTTTCCAAGGGTGACTCTCATACATCGCCTCTTAAATCACAGCACAATACATGGCAATACTTCTCTGAGATCAGTTCCTGAACTCAGTCTATAAGGGGAATCACACCAGAGTTCAAGCCCAGGTAGACCTTGTTATGTCTTCCAAGTGTCACACAAATATCCACAATTAAATCCAAAACACTTCCACATGGCACTCATCTTCTTCCATTTACACAATCATCATAATCTCTGGCTGGAGGTTTCCATGAGGGGTGCAGCCCAAGACAGTGTCCAATATAACCTCCCTTGCCCCTCATTTGCCTAAAATAAGGGTGGCCAGGACATCCTTCCAGTGAACCAAGAGTGATCAAATAGGCCTGCCATTAATATGGCACTGCTTCTCCAATTTGAGGCCTACTGACTGTGTGTTTTAGATTCTTTATGTGAATTGGAGTCTTGAGAAAAACCAAGCACTTATGGGCTAGCCTCTGCAGGGTTTTGAGGAACACATTTGAACCAAATTATCACTATTCTCACATGATGGATGACAGGAACCTTACAGAGGAATGCGAGAGACTTCATCCACACTGACTGCTCTTTTGTCCATTTTGGTTTTGGATGCACACATGGGATCCTTCTTTAGATCCATCAGGTGCTGAGAATCTAAGCCACAGTCTCACACAGGGCCAAAAGGCTGATTCAGACACATCCCTTTCCAAAGCAATTAAGCAAAGAGCCACAGGTGATGCCCTTTCATTTCCATTTGAAAACTGTTTCTTTAGGCTCTACAATGGTGTGGCCTGAGGCAAAGACCTTCCTAACATTCAGGGCATCAGAACAATTGGTGAGCAAAAGGCCCAAAGCAGGGTTTCTTCACTTAGAATTTCCTGGTCAAACTAATATCTGAGTTTTCTGAGATGCTCCCATTTCTTTCAGCTATCCAGTACATGGCCATGTCACAGAGCTTGGAGGTGGTACATATTTTGGACAAAAAACCATGAGCCTATTCCGGAGAGTGGCCAGAATTCAGGAAGAAAAGAGGAACTTAGGAAGATTGTTGGAGTTGTCCACCCATAAGTCAAGCCGCAGTCCATTCATAAATTGGGCAAGTTGAGTCTAGACAGGACACATCCAATGATTCATTCTCTTTTCTAATATCTAAAACCACGGACACAGTGGGATACACAGACAAAGAAACACTGGCCTTGTCAAACGACTTACCAGAAACAGTTCACTCCAAACCAAACAAACCGCCTTTCCTACCTATTCTCAGAACATGAGACAAAATCTCAAACCCACACCCACACACACAAAGGAAGCTCCTTCCCCAAGTAGGTCTGTGACTATTGGGAGTGTCTTCTGACTGGTGGGCCAAACTATGTTCTGATGAAATCGCCTGTCCTGTGTCAGATATGGTCTCGTTGGCCAAATCTGTGAAGTTGTCACTAGCCAGCGGTGAGCCACTACCTGCTGTCTCAGGAAAGGCCCCTCTTCAGAGCTTTCCTGACATTTGTTCATCCTCACCTCAGTAGGTACCAAGAAAGACTGACTCTGTCCTTGGTAAATCCAAAAAATAAGACCACTGGGACTGGGACTGAGACTGGCTCTGGGTGCCTGGCTTCCCGGATTCCAAGTTCAGAGAGTTCCATCACCAAGGAAGTGAGGTGAGATTACTTTCTTCAGGAATTCTTTGAGGTCATTGCCTTGGCAACCACTTTGTCCTATGAGATGGAGGCTGCCCTTACTTCCTGTGACACTTTTACAAGTTAGAATGGTATATCAACCATAGGCACCCAGGAACAGCTCTCCACACATGCCTGGTTTGGTCTATCTTGTGTACATTAACAAGAGAGAGGCTTATTCAGACACAACCCTTCATCCTGGAAAGGTTGTTTGCGATGGAAGATGACATTTTCTCTCTCAGGTCCTTCATAGATGCCTACATCTTCTCCAGGGATCAAATTTGCATGGACATTTGAGGTTCTCAGCAGGAGGAAGATACCCTACATTCCTGTATTGTAAGACGAACTCTGTCCCTGCTCTTCTGCAAAGTTAGATTGAGGGAAGAGTGTATGGTTAGGGTTAATAACATGTTTGATTTGGGTTACGAATCATTGCGAAGGATGATTAATAGTATTGGGAACCTGCGATATTTATAAGATTATAGAGGTGAAATATAAGTATGGAAACAGAAATCTAGGTAAGATTTGAAGCCCAGAAGGGCATTAGGCCCTTGATTGGGATACTTAGCTTATAATTACGTTCTGCGCAGATGTCTCAGATAAATCGATAATCAATGGCATAGGACCTTACACCTTGGAAGATTGATTTTAGAAGAGAACATCCACTCAAATTGAGATAGTCGGTGGGATTAGGAAGGTAGTCAGTAGGTTTAGGAAATAGAGTGAGTATAGGACATGGAGCAAAAGTTCTGTAGCAATAGTGTTTTGGTTATAGAGTGAATGTAAATTTCAGCACATGTGAAGAGTCATTCACAATGATTAACTGGGGAAAATATGTAGAAAGGAAAATATCAATACAGACCTTACGAAATTAGGCAATTATACAGTGAGTGATAGGATTAGACATTTTCAATAGGGTTGAGATTGAATACATAATCTTAGGAAGAAACAAATATGTCGTCACCAATAGGAATGACATTTGAAAGCATTAGGCAACCAGGACATTTATCGTTTTAGTAATCCATGTTCACTTTCCATTTAGTATTTGGTACAATCATAAGTGTGATTTTTGCATTTTGTGCCCAGAAAAATATTGTGATCAAATGTATATGTAGATCATAAGACATGAGTATTTCTTCCACGATTACTGGGAGCAATATTTGAAGACATATAAATTAGTATTGGGGGTACAAAGTGGTGTACCCTCTGTCTATGAATATAGAGATAATGCATGAATAGACCATACTGTGAATAAATATTATAACTGGTTCCACTTTAAATAATGGATTGAATTGATATCTGAAAATATATAGGAAATCATATATTGACATACAATCATTCACTCCAACCAGTTATATATCTAATGGTAATCTTAGGGTTATTGTTTATCATGAAGTGTGTGTGAGTTTTGTTTCAAAAGTGATTATGGAAATCGAAAATAATATGTTTGGAAAAAAGTCTCATGAAAAGACCAGTCAAGAAATATGGAGGAATCCATGTGTTCTGAAGCAGGAAGTGATTGAAAGTGAAACAAATGCCTATAAATTTTCTAAATTGTGAATGAAATATATATCCTGTTATGTGCATAAACTGTTGAAATAGTAATGTATCAGTGTTGAATAAAAGTGAAAGTCAAAATACACATCATGTCCAATAGGAATCTACTTGCATTGATGTTAAACTGGGTCAGTTACTGTAGAAATATTAGAATTGTGTGCATTATGCACCAAAGATAGTTTTCTTTTATTTTTATTTATGGTTGTTCAAAACATTACATAGTTCTTGATATATCATATTTCACACTTTGATTCAAGTGGGTTATGAACTCCCATTTTTACCCTGTATACAGATTGCAGAATCACATCAGTTACACATCCATTGATTCACATATTGCCATACTAGTGTCTGTTGTATTCTGCTGACTTTCCTATCCTCTACTATCCCCCCTAGCCTCCCTGCCCCTCCCCACTTCTCTCTCTACTCCCTCTACTGTAATAAATTTCTCCCCCTTGTATTATTTTTCCCTTTCCCCTCAATTCCTCTTGTTTGTAATTTTGTATAACCCAGAGTGTCTCCTTCCAATTCCATGCAATTTCCCTTCTCCCTCCTTTCCACCTCTCATCCCTGTTTAATGTTAATCATCTTGTCATGCTCTTTGTCCCTATCTGTTCTTAGTTACTCTCCTTATATCAAAGATGACATTTGGCATTTGTTTTACAGGAATTGTGTAGCTTCACTAAGCATAATCCAGTCTAATGCCATCCATTTTCCTGCAAATTCTGTGACTTTTTCATTTTTCAATGCAGAGTAATAATCCATTGTGTGTTAATGCCACATTTTTTTTAATCCATTATTCTATTGAAGGGCATCTAAGTTGGTTCCACAGTCTTGCTGTTGTGAATTGTGCTGCTATGAACATCGATGTAGCAGTGTCCCTGTAGCATGCTCTTTTTAGGTCTTTAGTGAATAGACCAAGAAGGGGAATAGCTGGGTCAAATGGTGCTTCCATTCCCAGGTTTCCAAGAAATCTCCATACTGCTTTCCCAATTGGCTGCACCAATTTGCAGTCCCACCAGCAATGTACAAGTGTACCTCTTTTCCCACATCCTTGCCAGCACTTCTTGTTGTTTGACTTTATAATGGCTGCCAATCTTACTGGAGTGAGATGGTATCTTAGGGTGGTTTTAATTTGCATTTCTCTGACTGCTGGAGATGGTGAGCATTTTTTCATGTACTTATTGATTGATTGTATGTCCTCATCTGAGAAGTGTCTGTTGAGGTCCTTGGACCATTTGTTGATTGGGTTATTTGTTATCTTATTGTCTAATTTTTTAAGTTCTTTGTATACTCTGGATATTAGGGCTCTCTCTGAAGTGTGAGTAGTAAAGATTTCTTCCCAGGATGTAGGCTCCATATTTACCTCTCTTATTGTTTCTTTTGCTGAGAAAAAACTTTTTTAGTTGAGTAAGTCCCATTTGTTGATTCTAGTTATTAACTCTTGTACTATGGGTGTCCTATTGAGGAATCTGTAGCCCGACCCCACAGTATGTACATCGTAACCAAATTTTTCTTCTATCAGACAGTGTGTCTCTGATTTGATATCAAGCTCCTTGATCCATTTTGAGTTAACTTTTGTGCATGGCGAGAGAAAGGGATTCAGTTTCATTTTGTTACATATGGATTTTCAGTTTTCCCAACACCATTTGTTGAAGATGCTATCTTTCCTCCATTGCATGCTTTTAGCCCCTTTATCAAATATAAGATAGTTGTAGTTTTGTGGATTGGTTTCTGTGTCCTCTATTCTGTACCATTGGTCCACCTGCCTTTTTCGGTACCAGTACCATGCTATTTTTGTTACTATTGCTCTGTAGTATAGTTTGAAGTCTGGTATCGCTATACCACCTGATTCACACTTCCTGCTTAGCATTGTTTTGCAATTCTGGGTCTTTTATTTTTTCATATGAATTTCATGATTGCTTTCTCTATTTCTACAAGAAATGCCTTTGGGATTTTGATTGGCATTGGATTAACCCTATAGAGAACTTTTGGTAATATCGCCATTTTGATGATGTTAGTTCTGCCTATCCATGAACAGGGTATATTTTTACATCTTCTAAGATCTTCTTCTATTTCTCTCTTTAGGGTTCTGTAGTTTTCATTGTATAAGACTTTCACCTCTTTTGTTAGGTTGATTCCCATTTTTTTTTTTTTTAGGATATTGGCAATGGAGTGGTTGTCCTCATTTCCATTTCAGAGGATTTGTCGCTGATATACAGGAATGCATTTGATTTATGCGTGTTGATTTTATATCCTGTCACTTTGCTGAATTCATTTATTAGCTCTATTAGTTTCTTTGTAGACCCTTTTGGGTCTGCTAGGTATAGAATCATGTCATCTGCAATAGTGATAATTTAAGTTATTCTTTTCCTATTTATATGCCTTTAATTTCTTTCATCTGTCTAATTGCTCTGGCCAGTCTTTTGAGAACTATATTGAACAGAAGTGGTGAAAGCGGGCATCCCTGTCTTGTTCCAGATTTTGGAGGGAATGTCTTCAATTTTTCTCCATTAAGAATGACGCTAGCCTGCGGTTTAGCATAGATTGTTTTTACAATATTGAGGAATGTTCCTGTTATTCCTAGTTTTTCGAGAGTTTTGAACATAAAGGGATGCTGTACTTTGTCGAATGCTTTTTCTGCATCTATCTAGATGATAATATGGTTTTTATTTTTAAGTCTATTGATGTGGTGAATAACACTTATTGATTTTCGTATATTGAACCCTCCTTGCATCCCAGGGATGAATCCTACTTGATCATGGTCCACATTTTTTTGATATGTTTTTGTAACTGATTCTCCAGAATTTAATTTAAGATTTTTGCATTTAGGTTCATTAGAGATATCGGTCTTTAGTCTTCTTTCTTTGAAGTGTCTATCTGGTGAAGGAATCAGAGTGATATTGGCCTCGTAGAATGAATTTGGAAGATCTCCCTCTTTTTCAATTTTCTGAAATAGCTTGAAAAGTATTGGTATTAGTTCATATTTAAAGGTTTTGTAAAAGTCTGATGTATACCCATACGGTCCTGGGATTTTCTTAGTTGGTAGTCTTTGGATGGTTTCTTTTATTTCCTCAATTGATATTGGTATGTTTAGGTTGTCTATATCCTCCTAACTCACTCTGGTCAGATCATATGACTTAAGAAATATTTCGATGCCTTCACTATCTTCTATTATTTTGGAGTATAAGGATTCAAAGTAATTTCTGATTATCTTCTGTATTTCTGAAATATCTGTTGTGATATTGCCTTTTTCATCCCATATAATAGTAATTTCAGTTCTCTCTCCTCTTCATTAGCATGGCTAGGGGTCTGTCCATTTTATTTATTTTTTCAACGAACCAACTTTTAGTTTTGTCAATTTTTTCAATTGTTTCTTTTGTTTCGATTTCATTGATTTCTGCTCTGATTTTAATTATTTCTTTCCTTCTACTTCTTTTGCTGTTGTTTGCTCTTGTTTTTCTAAGATTTTGAGATGAAGTATGAGATCATTTATTTGTTGTTTTTTTCTTTTTCTAAGGAATGAACTCCAAGCAATGAATTTTCCTCTTAGAACTGCTTTCAATGTGTCCCATAGATTCCGATATATTGTGTCTGTGTTTTCATTTTTCTCTAAGAATTTTTTATTTTCCTCCTTGATGTCTTCTATAACCCATTGATCATTCAGTAACCTATTGTTCATTCTCCAAATGATGCATGGTTTTTCCTTCCTTCTTTTATCATTGATTTTTAGTTTCATTCCATTATGATAAGATAAGATGCATGGTATTATCTCTACTCCTTTAATTTGTCTAAGAGTTGCCCTGTGACATAATATATGATCTATTTTTGAGAAGGATCCATGTGCTGCTGAGGAAAAATGTAACTGCTTGATGTTGGGTCGTATATTCTATATATGTCAATTAAGTCTAGGTTATTAATTGTGTTATTGAGTTCTATAGTTTCCTATTTCAACTTTTGTTTGGAAGTCCTGTCCAGTGGTGAGAGAGCTGTGTTGAAGTCTCCCATGATTATTGTATGGTGGTCTATTAGACTCTTGAACTTGAGAAAAGTTTGTTTGATGAACATAGCTGCACCATTGTTTGGGGCATACATATTTATGATTGTTATGTCTTGCTGGTGTATGGTTCTCTTGAACAGTATGTAGTGTCCCTCTTTATCCCTTTTGATTAACTTTGGCTTGAAATCTATTTTATTTGATATGAGTATGGACACTCCTGCTTTTTTCCGAAGTCCATATGAGTGATATGATTTTTTCTAAACTTTCACCTTCAGTGTATGTATGTCTTTTTCTTATCAAATGCGTCTCCGGTAGGCAGCATATTATTGGGTCTTGTTTTGTGATCCATTCTACTGGCCTGTGTCTGTTAATTGGTGAGTTTAAGCCATTAACATTTACAGTTATTATTGAGATAAGGGTTGTTCTTCCAGCCATATTTGTTTATTTATGTTATTAAACATGGATTGTTTTCCTCTTTGATTATTTCCCCCCTTTAATGTCCTACCTCCCACTGTTGGTTTTCATTATTTTCCAATTACTCTTCCTGTAATATTTTGCCAAGGATGTTTTGAAGAGATGGTTTTCTAGCTACAAATTCTTTTAACTTTTGCTTATCATGGAAAGTTTTAATTTCATCTTCCATCCTGAAGCTTAATTTTGCTGGATACACAGTACATGGTTGGAACCCATTTTCTTTCTGTGATTGAAAAATGTCATTCCAGGATCTTCTAGCTTTCAGAGTCTTTGTTGAAAGATCAGCTGTTATCCTGATTGGTTTACCCCTAAATGTAATCTGCTTCCTTTCTCTTGTAGATTTTAAAATTCTCTCCTTATTCTGTATGTTGGGCATCTTCATTATAATGTGTCTAGGTGTGGATCTCTTATGATTTTTCACATTCGTCGTCCTGTAGGCTTTTAGAATGTGGGAGTCTGTCTCATTCTTCAAGTCTGGGAAGTTTTCTCATATTATTTCATTGAATAGATTGCTCATTCCTTTGGTTTGGACCTCTATACCTTCCTGTATCCCAATGACTCTTAAGTTTGGTCTCTTTATTTTATCCCATATTTCTTGGATGTTCTGTTCATGGTTTCTTAACAGTTTGGCTGAGCTGTCTATGTTCTTTTCAAGTTGAAATACTTTGTCTTCATTGTCTGATGTTCTATCTTATAAGTGTTCTACTCTGATGGTAGTATTCTCAATTGAGTTTTTAAGATGGTTTATTGCTTCCTGCATTTCTAGGATTTCTGTTTGTTATTTTTTACAACCTCTATCTCCCTGTATAGTTGATCTTTTGCTTCTTGGTTTTGTTTATGTAATTCATTGTTGAAGTGATCTTTCATTGTCTGATTTTGCTGTCTAATGTCTTCCTTGAGACTCCAGATCATCTGAAGAATGTATATCCTGAGTTCTTTATCTGACATTCCATCTGCTGCAGCTATTACCTCTTCTAAAGTTGTGTTGACCTGCATTGCTTGTGGTTCTTTTTTCCTTTTCTTTTCATACTGCTCGCGTTTCTTTCTGCTTGGTGAAACTGTTGTGATTTTGAAATTTTCCGCCTATATATTTATATTGCTCTTGTATATTTGAAAAGTCTTCATTGAAGGGGCAGGGGTGGCTGTGCTGTTCCACCAATTGGGGTGATATATCTACCACGCTGATGGGCCGCTAGGCCTGTTATTCTGATCGGTCGCAGGTCTGCTTACCATGCAGGCGCAGGAGGCTGCTCTCCTCTGCCCCTCCTCCAATTGGTGTGACGTGTCTACCACGCCCGTGGACCCCTGCGGTGTTCTGCCGATCGGTCGCAGGTCTGCCTACCTTGCTTGCGTGGGCGGCGGCTCTGCTCTACCCCTACCCCAATTGGGGTGACGTGACTACCACGCCAGTGGGCCGCTGGGCCTGGTCTGCCGGTTGGTCGCAGGTCAGGATACCTTGTGAGCACGGGCTACAGATCTGTTCTGCCCCTACTCCAAATGGGGTAAAGTGTCTGCCGCGCCAGCAGGCCGCTGGGCCTCTTCTTCTGGTCAGGTGCAGGTCTGCTACCTTGCAGGCGCGGGTGGTGGCTCTGCTCTGCCCCTACTCCAATTGGTGTGTCGTGACTACCATGCCTGCAGGTTGCTGGGCCTGTTCTGGGCATGGGCAAAGGCTCTGCTCTGCCCCTACTCCTATTGGGGTAATGTGACTACCATGCCGGTGACCCACTGGGATTGTACTAGGCACGGGAGAAGGCTCTGCTCTGCAACAACTACAATTGGGGTGATGTGACTACCACACCTGTGGGTCGCTGGGCCTGTTCTGGGCCCGGGTAGCAGCTCTGTTCTGCCTCTACTCCAATTGGGTTGACGTGACTACCATGCAGGTGTGTCACTGGGTCTGTTCCAGGTGCGGGCAGCTGCTCTGCTCTGCCCCTCTGGCTTGATGACAAAGTGAGAGAGACCCGGGTGTTTGTGACTCACTTTCTTCACCAGGAGACCAACTGTTTCTGTCACTGCTGGTATCAATGAAGTTATCTCCTCTGCTGCTTTCTGATGACATCAGAAATTTGTCATGTTGGTATCCCATGTGAAAGGCAGCATTTTGTTCCCTTTTCTGGGTGACCAAAGCAATGGGTGAGTCCTGACCGGCCCTCACAAGCCGCGTCTCAATCCTGTTGCCACTGCCTATGAAGGCTCGGTTGATATTTACCTCCACAGTATTCAGCAAGACCCGGAACGAGAAGCAGTTTCCGCGGGTTCTTTAGCCCTGGGCCAGATCAGTTCCGAGAGGCGGAATTCGGCCGCTCTGGGCTTGGTGTATGTTCTAATAGGAGCAGGCTCCAAGACGGAGTTTCTGCAGGTTCTTTGGCACTGAGCCTGAGTAATTTGTCTGTGACACAAAGGTGAATGGCATCCTGAAATTACCTGTTCTATAGGTGAATGAGCTTCGATCAGTCGAAAACAGGGATGGTGACATCAGCTCTCCAAGATGGTGGCCGCTGGCTTCCTCTGTGGTCTGACCGGTGTGGAGAACCGAATTGGACCGCATCCTTTCCCGTCTCAAACCCAGAATTCAGCACTTAGCACAGTGATTGCATACCTGTCAGGAGCCCACAGAATCCACACCGCTGTATATTTGCATTGCTATCTCTTCGTTTCCCAGTGCACGCCGCAGACTCTAGCCGCAGACCGATTTCCTGAATAAGCAGCATGACCCTCTATGCGGACAAATCACTCGTGTTTGAGCCCGCGTAGCTGATCCTCGTGAGATGGAAATATGTCGACTAGGTTTTGGAGCACCCCAATTTTGCTGGAAATTTCTAACAAGATAGGTTTTAGCCATTATAACTCGTCATTCTCCCGCACAGTGACGCGGTACATGGGGGTGATGCACTCCCTTCACCACCATCATATGATCCCCCAAAGTTAGTTTTCAGTACTAAGAAACAAATATGTATTTCTGGTGGATGAATAATTCTGAGAATATTCTTGTGAAAACTTGATTATTAATCCAAATACATGAATATGAGTGAATTTAGGGAGTGTATAATAAGAAAAATATACTTCATATTTTGAAAAATCTGGAGAGTGAATATATATATATATATATATATATATATATATATATATATATATACACACACACACACACACACACATACACACACAGACATTAAAAAGTAGCATTATGTATGCCAATCGAAATTCACCACGAAGTAATATATCATCCACAGATCCAAAAATATTCATTTTAATGAACATGGATTTATGTTGTTCAAATAAGAAGCTCACTCATATGTTGAATTTTCAGTTCCAACAGCATTTAGTAGGAGTGATCTCTTCTCACAATTTGCATCTGCCAAGCCAGCCACCTCACAAAATGTACGAGTGATACCAGGTAGAATTCTATATGTGCATATAAAAATACATGTGATGAATAGGCTACAGAGAAAGGGAGACAGTTATTCACATGTTTGTTAACTTTTAAAACACATGGAGAACTATTTCAATTAAAATTCGCTAGATTTATAACACCTACCATTTATCATACGAAAGGCAAGTCCAACTATACACCATGCCTCCTGTGAACCTCTTGTATTTCTATTCTGTTTGGGTTATTTTTCTCCACCATATTAGGATTAAAAGTCAAAGTCTAGTAGGGTATGTGTTAGTGTCAGGGATTCAGTATTTCGAATGGAAAATTGGAAAATGTATCAAATGTGTATGCAAATATATGCTACACAAAAATCTTCCCACCCTCATTCAGCACAATGCCTTGACATTACCTTCGCCCCACATAAGACACAATTAGAGGAGAAGAGTTAGAAAATCTGTGAATACATATGTGTAATGAAAAATGCTCAGGAGTTCACAAATTTGCAGGTGGTAGAGGAGTTTCCAAAAGTAAGGGACAGGGTAAAAACTCCACAAACATGAAGTTCTGCCAGCCTAACATCTGGAGAAACTGCCTCTGAGGTTGGGCAATGAAATATATGCTGTTGTCAGGAGCATTAGCTTCATTTGTTGTGAGACCATCATAGCTGAGTCTTCATCTATGTGATCTGGATGACATGGATTCTTATTTTCCAATGAACATGAGGCAGCAGTGCTGAATTTTCTATTTGTAGGTAACCTGTGGCCACTGGGGTCTAAGTGTCTCCCCTTGTGGACTGTAATTCCATTTGGTCATCCTCCACTATTCGTGGTATTTCTTGCTGCTGCACTGGGAGATTGGTGTTTGCTTCATGAAATACAAGGATTTCAAATGGGACACAGTGCTGAAGTAAGTTCTGTCAAGTGTGGTGGGTCAGGTTCGTCAGGAGAATGCACCAACCAGGCTTCTATCCCACATAGCTTGCCCCATTGACCATAGCAACCTGATTCTGAACATTGCCCTAAAACCTCTCCATATAACAATATGCTTTTACATATAAGGGTCTACTGGCTGCAAAATGTCAGTAACAATCCATTTGGAAGCCAATGGCAGATCCAAATGCCCCCACCACAGATGTTTTATTACACACCTGCCAACCACTACTCTAGTACAACTACTCAGCAGGATCCAACTTACTGGCATCTCTGTTCAACACCATTTTCATAAAACCCAGTCAATCAAGGCACTGTCTTGTATACTCATGATCAGCAACAGGACATCCAAATATTCTCCAGTGCTACCCGGTCATGGGAATTTCAAAAATTTCATGGTATTGATATAGCCAATTTTCAAGGATGAAGTTGGAGGCACTGTGAATTTTAATTCACTCAGAAACCATTAAATGGTGAGGAAGCTCATTTCAATGAAAACTCTGGAGAATTCTTACAGGCAAGGCTTCCAAAAGTGGCGAAAAGTCAGATTAAGCCAGGCCCCTTGAGGTCTACAATGTATGGTCCATGTGTGTTTCGACTCTCAAATATGGCTGCCAAGTCTTTAAGAATAATATCATGTGATATCCTGGCTGAGATTCCCTGTGCTCTGTGGAAAGTCAACTTGGGCCTAGATGTCACTTTCCAAGGGCAACTCTCATGCATGGCCATCTAAAATTCCAACACAATTCCTGGCAATAATTCTCTGAGATCAGTAAAAGAACTCAGTCTCTAAGGGGAATCACACCAAAGTGCAAGCCTAGGTGGACCCAGAGATCTCTTCCAACCGCCAGACAAATATCCACAATTTAAACCAAACACTCTCACATGGCCCTCATCTTCTTCCATATAGACACTCATCATATTCTCTGGCTGGAGGTTTCCATAAGGGACGCAGCCCATGACAGTGTCCAAAATAAGCTCCGTGCCCCTCATTTGCCTAAAGTCAGGGTGGCCTGGACTCTCTTCCTGTGAACCAGTAGTGATCAAATAGGCCTGCCTTTAATATTGCTTGGCTTCTCCAACTTGAGACCTTCTAGCTTTTGGGTTTAGATTCTTTAAGTGAATTGGAGTCATGAAAATCAAACACCTATGGCCTAGCCTCTGCAGGGCTTTGAAGAACTCATTTGACCCAAAGGATCCCTATTCTCACTTGATGGATATCAGGAACCTACCAGAGGAAGGCAAGAGAGTTCATCAACAATATCTGAACTTTTTGCCATTTTGGTTTTGGATGCATGCATGGGATCTATCTTTAGATCCATCAGGTGCTGAGAATCTAAGCCACAGCCTCACACAGGGCCAACAGGCTGATTCAGACATATCCCAATCCTAAGCAATTAAGCAAAGAGTCACAGGTGATTCCCATTCATTTCCATTTGAAAACTGTTTTCTTCAGGGTTCACAAAGTGGTGGCTTGAGGCAAAAAACTTCCTGACATTCAACAGAACAATAGGTAAGCAAAAGGAACAAAGAGGGGTTTCTCCACTGAGACTTTCCTGGTCAACAGATATTTGAGATTTCTGAGATGCTAGCCATTTCTTTCAGCTATCCAGTACATAGCCATGTCACAGATCTTGGAGGTACAAATCTTGGACACAAAACCACGATACTATTCTGGAGAGTGGCCAGAATTGAGAAAGAAAACAGGAAATTAGGAAGCTTGTAGGTGTTGCCCATCCATAAGGCAAGCCAGAGTCCACTCATGAATTGGGCAGGATGAATGCTGGGAAGCTTTCTACTAGACAGGACACATCCATTGATGCATTGTCTTTTCTAATGTCTACAACAATGGACTCAGGGGGATACACACACATAGAAACACTCGCCTTGTCAAAGGACTTAATAGAAATATTCCACTCCATACCAAACAAACCGCCTTTCCTACCTATTCTCAGAACATGAGACAAAACCACAAACTCACACCCACACCCAAAAAGGCACCTCCTTCCCCCTAGTAGGTCTGTGACTCCCTGGAGTGTCATCTGACTGGTGGGCCATTCTATGTTCTTCCAAAATGACCTCTCCTGTCTCAGATCATGTCTGCTTGGCCAACTCTGTGAAGTTCTCAAGAGCAAGCGGTGAGACACTACCTGCTTTCTCAGGAAAAGCCCCTCTTCAGAGGTTTCCTGGCATTTGGCCATCCTCACATCTGTAGGTACCAAGAAAGACTGACTCTGTCCTTGGTAAATCCAAACATGTCAGACCACTGGGACTAGGACAGGGACTGTCTCTTGGTGCCTAGCTTCCTGGATTTCAAGTTCAGAGAGTTCCATCACCAAGGAAGTGAGGTGAGATCACTTCCTTCAGAATATGAATGATGTCACTGCCTTGGCAAGCACTTTGTCCTAACAGTTGCTTCCAAAAGTATCATGAGGTGGAGGCTGTCCTGATTTTCATGGGACACTTTCTCTAGTTAGAATGTTATATCAACCATAAGCACCCGGGAACAGCTTCCACACAGGACTGGTTTGGTCCATGTTCTATACATTAAGAAGAGAGAGACTGATTCAGACACAACCCTCCATCCTGACCAGGATGATTGCCATGGAAGATGACTTTTGCTTTCTGAGGTACTTCATAGCTGCCTTCATCTTCACCAGGGATCATTTCTGCATGAACATTTGAGTTTCTCAGCAGGTGAAGATCCCCTAGATTCCTGTAGTTTAATACCCACACTGTTATTGCTCTCCTGCAAAGTGAGTGTATGGTTACGGTTAATAATATGTTCGATTTGGGTTAGGAATCATTCTGCAGGAAGAATAATGAGATTGGGAACCTGCGATATTTATAAGAATATATACGTGAAATATATGTATGAAAACGGGAATCTAAGAAAGATTTGAAGCCCAGAAGGGCATTGGGCCCTTTATTTGGATACTTAGTGTTGAATTATGTTCTGTACAGTTGTCTCAGTTAAATCGAAATACAGTGGCATAGGACCTTGTACCTTGGATGATTGAATGTAGAAGAGAACATCCAGTCAAAAAGGGATAGTCAGTAGGATTAGGAAGATAGTCAGTAGGTTTAGGAAGAAGAGTGAGTATATGATTTGGAATAAAAAGCTTCTTTAGCAATAGTGTTTCATTTAGAGAGTGAATGGAAATGTCAGCACATGTGAAGAGTCAGTCACAATGATGAACTGGGGAAAATATGTAGGAAAGCAGGTGTCAATAGAGACATTACGAAATCAGGCAAAGTATAAAGTGAGTGATAGGATTAGACATTTTCAACAGGGTTGAGTTTGAATACATAATCATAGGAAAAAACAAATATCTCGTCACAAATGGGAATGACATTTGAGAGCATTAGGCAACCTGGACATGGATGTTATTAGTTATCCACGTTCACTTTTCTTTTAGGCTTTGGTACAATCATAAGTGTGACATTTTTATGGTTTTTTTTTTTTGTTCAGAATATTACTGTGATAAAATGTATATGTAGATCAGGTGGCATGAGTATTTCTTTCACCATTTCTGGGAGCAATATTTTGAAGACGTATACATTAGTATTAGGGGTACAAAGAGGTGTACCCTGTGTCTATTAATATAGAGATAATGCATGAATAGACCATACTATGAATAAATAACGTAACTGATTCCACTTTAAATAATGGATTGAATTGATATGTGAAAATATATAAGAAATCTTATATTGATATACAATCATTCATTCCAACCAGTTATATTTCTAATGGTAATATTAGGATTATGGTTTATGATGAATGGTGTTTGAGTTTTGCTTTACACGTGATGATGTTAAACAAAAATAATATGTTTGGAAAGAAGTCTCATGAAAAGACCAGTCAAGAAACATGGAGGAATACATGTGTTCTGAATCAGGAAGTGATTGATCGTGAAACAAATGCCTATAAATTTTCTAATTTGTGACTGAAATATATATCCCATCATGTGCATGAACTGAAGACATAGTAACGTACAAGTGTTGAATAAAAATGAAAGTCAAAATACACATCATGTCCCCTAGGAATCTACTTGCATTCATTTTAAACTGGCTAAGTAACTGTAGAAATATTAGGGTTTGTATGCACCATTCACTGAATTTAGTTTTCAGTACTAGGAAACAATATGTATTTCAGGTGGATGATTATTTCTGAAAATAATCTTGTTGAAAGTTGATTATAAATCCACAGATATGAATATGAATGTATTTAGGGGCGTGCATAATAAGACACATATATTTCATATTTTGAAAAATCTAAAGAGTATATATATATATATATATATATATATATATATATATATACACACACACACGCAAATGCACAGATATTAAAAAGTAGCAATACAGGAGATCCATTATGAAGGCGGGCATGGAGAATTCAAGTCTCTGATCTCTTCAGCTGCGCGGGCATAGGGAGTCGTAAACTGTCTAAATGCTGTTTGCTCAGAATCACTAGGCAATATTGACCTGTTGTGAATCTGGGGCGAACAGTCTGGGCCCCTCAGAACACACACAAAGCCCGGATTGGCTGCATTCAAGCTTAGATTCATCTGGTTTTTGTGACTCAGCACTAACATTCCCGCTGAAATAATTGGTCGGGCTTTCGGAATTGACAGAGTTAAAAGCCAACTGAGCCTTCATAGGCAGTGGCCACAGGATTGAAATGGGGCTTGGGAGAGATAGTCAGGACCCAGCTGTTGCATTGGTCACCCAGCAAAGGGAACGAACGGTCACCATTGTAATGGTATACCACCATGGCAGCGAACTGACGTCACAGTCGGAGGAGATAACTTCATTGAAATCAGTGCGACATGTATGTTATCCCATTGCCATCTCTCTCAACACCGCAGGGAAACCTCAAGGGCCCTTCCCACCTCTGCCGTAATGGCCCCTCCCAGCTCTCCAAGGAGCGCAATACCCAGACCTAGGGAATCAGGATTGGCTCGGGACTCGAGGCGTGTAATTGCCGGCTACCGCTCCCACCAGTGCTGACAATTGAGGTCTCTTACACCACCTACCGGGGCCATGGCTCCCGAAGGGCAAGCAAATTCGCTGGGGTTTCTCAGCCCCAAGCTCTACAAACTTAGGGTCTGAGGGAGGCAATTAAGGAGAGTGTGCCCAGCCGTTCATGGAAACAGGGCTACCAGGAGCAGAGGCCTGGCTTGTAACCAGTATTGTGGTGAGCGTCACAGGTGAGTGGGGCCTGGCTTGAGGAAGCACAAGAGAAGGCCCTAGGCACTCAGGGTTGGAGACCCGCCCAGTCTGGGAGGAAGAGCTGCTGCACAGTGATTGGTTCCCACTTATTGAGAGGAGAAGCTTGGCCCAGTGCGCACAGCTCCACCTACTGGAAGAGAAGTTAATTGAACTCTAGGACTGCATGTATTATTACTATTTTTTTATTTGTATTTTTTTCTTTTTCTTTCATTTTCATTTTTGTTGTTGTTGTTCATTAACTTTTTTAAATGTTTTTATTTTTTTAATTTCTTTTATTTTATTATTATTATTATTAATATTATTATTTTAAATTTTAATTTTCAATTTTTTAATCATCATTATTACTTAAAATTTTCTTTCTTTATTTTCTATTTTTTTTGTCTTTTCATTTCATTTCAATTTTTTTATTCCCCCTTACTTGAATTCTACCTGCCTACTCTCATTCTCTTTAGTGACTTCTCCCTTCCCTTCTAATATCTTTCCTCTCAAGCATCAAATAAATTTATAAGAGTAAGCAGTAACTCAGTAGTCAAACAGAACGAGAAGTAACATGAGAAGCATAAAAAAGCAAGGAAGAAAAGGAGTACGAACAATGAAGGACAGCCTAAATATTCAAGAGCACCTAGAGTCATCAGAAAAATGGTGATATAAAGAACTCAAGGAATACCTTAGACAGATGGAATGGAACCTTAAAGAGGATACGAGACAGCAAAAACAAACAGTGATAGAACGCATTGAAAATAAATTACATAAACAGATAAAATAAGAAATTAAGCATCTTTATCAGGAGATAGAGATTATTAGAAAAATCAAACAATAATTCTAGAAATCAAGGAAATGATAAACCAAATTAAAAATTCAATTGAGAGTATCACTAACAGTGTAGAGCAAGTAGAAGACAGAATGAAGACAAAATATATCATCTTGAAAAAAGTCTAGCCAACAAAGAAATGCTGTAAAAAATTTTGAGAAAACATTCAAGAGATATGGAATAACATAAAAAAAAACTAATGAGTCATATGGATAGAGGAAGGTACAGAGATTCAAACCAAGGGAATGAGAAATCTGCTGAATGAAATAATTACAGAAAACTTTCCAGAAATAAAAATGGAAAGGGATAAACAAATTGTAGATGCTTACAGGACATCGAGCACACAAAATCACAGTAGACCAATGCCAAGAAACATTGTTATGAAGATATCCAATATACAGAACAAAGAGAAAATATTAAAAGCTACCAGAGAAAGGAGGCAGATTAGAATCATTACAATCAGGGGTAAACCAAAAAGGTTAACAATGGATTTTTCATCACAGATGCTGGAAGTGAGAAGATCCTGGAACAACGTACTTCAAACACTGAAAGACAATGGATGCCAACCAAGAATTATGTATCCAGCAAAATTAAGCTTAAGGTAAGACAACGAGATAAAAATATTTCATGATAAACAAAACCTAAAAGAATTTGCAGCCAGATAACCAGCATTGCAAAGCATCTTGAGCAAAACACTACACGAGGAAGAAATGAAAATCAACAACGAAAACCATGAGTGAGAAGTGCCTCAGTAATGACAGAGGGCGGGGAAAAGCTAATCATGGAGAAACAAACTAATTTAAAAAAAAGATATAAGCAAACATGGGTGGCAGTACAAACCATATATCATTAGTAACTCTAAAAGTAAATGGCTTAAACTCTCGAATAAAGTGACATAGGCTTGTAACTTGAAATAAAAAAAAAATCCAACAATATATTGCCTCCAGGGGACACATCTGAATGGAAAAGACATACACAGGCTGAAGGTGAAAGATTGGGAAAATTTATACCATGCACACGGTCCTCGTAAGCAAGCAGGGGTGGCCATCCTCCTATCGAATAAAATCGACCTCAAGACTAATTTAATCAAAAGGGATAAAGAAGGACATTATATACTGCTAAAATGAACCATTCACCGACAAGACATAACAATTATCAATATTCACGCAGCAAATAATGGTGCTGCGATGTTCATAAAACAAATTCTCCTCAAGTTAAAGAATCAAATAGACCACAATACAATAATTATGGGTGACTTCAACTCACCTCTCTCACCATTGGACAGATCCTCCAAACAAAAGTTGAAAAAAGAAACTATAGAACTCAATCTCGCAATCAATACCCTAGACTTAACTGACATATATAGAATATATCAACCATCATCAAGTGGATATACTTTTTTCTCAGCAGCACATGGATCCTTCTCAAAAATAGACGATATGTTATGCCATAGGGCAACCCTCAGTAAATATAAAGGGGTGGAGATAATACCATGAATTTTTTGTGATCATAATGGAATGAAACTGGAAACCAATGATAAAAGAAGGAAGAAAAAATCATACATCACATCCAAAATGAAGAATATGTTACTGAATGATCAATGGGTTACAGAAGACATAAAGGAGGAAATCAAAAAATTCTTAGAGATAAATGAAAATACAGACACAACATATCAGATTCTATGGGGTACAATGAAAAGAAGTTTTAAGGGGTAAATTCATCGCCTAGAGGTCATTCCTCAAAATAGAAAAGAAAAACAAATAAATGAGCTCACACTTCATCTCAAAGCCTTAGAAAAGGAAGAGCAAAACAACAGCAAATGTAGCAGAAGGCAAGAAATAATTAAAATCATAGCGAAATTGAAACAAAAGAAACTATTGAAAAAATTAACAAAACTAAAAGGGGTTCTTCAAAAAGATAAATAAGATAGACAGACCCTTAGCCATGCTAACGAAGAGAAGAAGAGAGAGAAATCAAATTACTAACATACGGGATGAAAAAGGCAATATTACAACAGATGCTACATAAATACAGAAGAAAATTAGAAATTATTTTGAAAACCTGTATTCCAATAAAATAGAAAATAGTGAAGACATCGATAAATTTCTTAAGTCATATGATTTGCCCAGACTGAGTCAGGAGGAAACACACAATTTAAACAGACCAATATCAATGGATGAAGTAGAAGAAGCAATCAAAAGACTACCAACCAAGAAAAGCCCAGGACCGGATGGGTATACAGCAGAGTTTTACAAAACCTTTAAAGAAGAATTAATACCAATACTTCTCAAGTTATTCAGGAAATAGAAAAACTGGGAGCTCTGCCGAATTCATTCTATGAGGCCAACATCAACTGATTCTGAAACCAGACAAAGACACCTCAAAGAAAGAAAACTACAGACCAATATCTCTGATGAACCTAGATGCAAAAATCCTCATTAAAATTCTGGCGAATTGGATAGAAAGGCACATCAAAAAAATCGTGCACCATGATCAACTTGGATTCATCCCTGGGATGCAAGGAGGGTTCAATATATGGAAATCAATAAATGTTATTCACAACATCAATAGACTTAAAGATAAGAACCATATGATCATCTCGATAGACGCAGAAAAACCATTCAACAAAGTAGAGCATTTCTTTATGTTCAAAACATTTTAAAAACTAGGGATAACAGGAACTTACCTCGACATTGTAAAAGCTATCTATGTTAATCCTCAGGCTAGCATCATTCTGAATGGAGAAAAATTGAAGGCATTCCCTCTAAAATCTGGAACAAGACAGGGATGTCCTCTATCACCACTTCTATTCAATATAGTTCTCGAAAAACTGGCCAGAGCAATTAGAGAGATGAAAGACATTAAAGGCATAAAAATAGGAAAAGGAGAACTTAAATTATCACTATTTGTAGATGACATGATTCTATACATAGAAGACCCAAAAGGGTCTACAGAAAAAACTACTAGAACTCATAAATGAATGCAGCAATGTGGCAGGATACAAAATCAACATGAATAAATCAAAGGCATTTCTGTATATCAGCGACAAAACTTCTGAAACAAAAATGAGTCAAAACACTGCATTCCCAATTTCCTCAAATAATTAAATACTTGGGAATAAACCTAACAAAAGAGGTGAAAGATTTATATAATGCAAACTACAGAACCCTAAAAAGAGAAATAGAATAAGATCTTAGAAGATGGAAAAATATACCGTGTTCATGGATAGGCAGAACTAACATCATCAAAATGGTGATATTACCAAAAGTTCTCTATAGGTTTAATGCAATGCCAATCAAAATCCCATAGAAACTTTTTGTAGAAATAGATAAAGCAATCATAAAATTCAAATGGAAAAATAAAAGACCCAGAATAGCAAAAGCAATTCTAAGCAGGAAGTGTGAATCAGGCAGTATAGCGATACCAGATTTCAAACTATATTACAGAGCAATCATAATAAAAACAGCATGGTACTGGTACCAAAACAGACGGGTGGACCAATGGTACAGAATGGAGGACACAGAAACTAATCCAAAAAGCTACAACTATCTTATATTTGATAAAGGAGCTAATGGCCTGCAATGGAGGAAGGATAGCATCTTCATCAAATGGTGTTGGGTAAACTGGAAATCCATATGCAACAAAATGAAACTGAATCCCCTCCTCTCGCCATGCACCAAAGTTAACTCAATGTGGATCAAGGAGCTAGATTCAAATCAGAGTCTCTGCGTCTGATAGAATAAAAAGTTGGCTCCGATCTACATATTGTGTGGTCAGGCTCCAAATTCCTTAATAGGACACCCATAGAACAAGAGTTAATAATAAGAATCAACAAATGGGACTTACTTAAACTGAATTATTTTTTCTCAGAAAGAGAAACAATAAGAGAGGTAAATATGGAGCTTACATCATGGGAACAAATTTTTAGTCCTCACTCTTCACATGGAGCCCTAATATCCAGAGTATACAAAGTATACAAAGAACTTAGAAAATTAGACAATAAGATAACCAATAACCCAATGGGCCAAGGACCTGAACAGAAACTTCTCAGAGGAGGACATAGAATCAATTAACAAGTACATGAAAAAAATGCTCTCCATTTCTAGCAGTAAGAGAAATGCAAATAAAAACCACCATAAAATACCATCTCAATCCAGTGAGATTGGCAGCCATTATGAAGTCAAACATCAACAAGTGCTGGCGAGGATGTGGGGAAAAGGGTACTCTTGTACATTGCTGGTGGGACTGAAACTGGTGTGGCCAATTTGGAAAGCAGTATGGAGATTCCTGGGAAAGCTGGGAATGGAAGCACCATTTGACCAAGCTATTGCCCTTCTCGGACTATTCCCTGAAGACCTTAAAAGAGCGTACTACAGGGATACTGCCACATGGATTTTCATAGCAGCACAATTCACAATTGCTACACTGTGGAACCAACCCAGATGCCCTTCAATAGATGAATGGATAAAAAAATGTGACTTTTATATACTATCGAGAATTACGCAGCACTAAAAAATGACAAAATCATGGAATTTGCAGGGAAATGCATGGCACTGAGCAGATTATGCTTAGTGAATCTAGCCAATCCCTAAAAAACAATTACCAAATGTCTTCTTTGATATAATGAGAGCAACTAAGAACAGAGCAGGGAGGAAGAGCATGAAGAAAAGATTAACATTAAGCAGAAACATGATGTGGGAGGGAAAGGGAGAGAAGAGGGAAATTGCATGGTAATGGAGAGAGACACTTATTGTTACACAAAATTACATATAAGAGGTTGTGGGAAAATAAACAAGGAGAGAAATGAATTACAGTAGGTATGGTAGAGAGAGAAGATGGGAAGAGAGGGGAGTGGGGATAGTAGAGTATAGGAAAGGTAGCAGAATACAACAGTAACTAATAGGGCATTATGTAAAAATATGGATGTGTAACTAATGTGATTCTGCAATCTGTATTTGGAGTAAAAATGGGAGTTCATAACCCACTTGAATCTAATGTATGAAATATGATATTCAAGAGTTTTGTAATGTTTTGAGCAACCAATAAAAGAAAAAAAAAGTAGCAACATATATGCCAATAGAAATTCATCATGAAAAGTATATAATCCACAGATCGAAAAATGTTCATTTTACTGAACATGGATTCATGTATAATGTTTTTCAACTAGGAAGCTCACCCATAGGTTGAATTTTCAGTTCCAACAGTGTTTAGGAGGAGTGAACTCTTCTCTCAATTTGCATCTGCAATTCAGCCACCTCACAAGTGTATACGAGTGATATCAGGTAGAATTCTATATGTGCATATAAAAATACATGTACTGAATAGGCTACAGAGAAAGGGAGACAGGGATTCACATATTTGCTAATTTTAAAAACACATTTAGAACTATTTCAACAAAAAAATTGACTAGACTTATAACTCCTACATTATATAATGCAAAAGGCAATTCCAACAATACACAATGCGTCCTCTGAACTGCTTGTGTTTCTTCTCTTTTTGGCTTATTTTTCACCATCATATTAGGATTATTAGTCAGAGACTAGTAGGGTATGGGTTAGTGTCAGGGATTCAGTATTTCAAATGAAAAATTGAAAAATGAATCCAATGTGTATGTAAATATGTGCTACACAAAAATCTTCCCACTCACATCCAGAACAATGCCTTGACATTACCTACGCCCCAAGTAAAACACAATTAGAGTAGAAAAGTGTGAAAATCTATTAATACATATATGAAATGGAATATGCTCGGGAGTTCACAACCTTGGAGGTGGTAGAGGAGTTTCCAAAAGTAAAGGACAGGGTAAACACTCCACAAAAAGGAGCTCTGCTGGCCTAAGAATTCTTGGGAAACGGCTTCTGAGGTTGGGCACTTGAAATATATGTTGTTGTCATGAGCTTTAGCTTCCTTTGTAGTGAGACCATCATAGCTGGGTCTGCATCTATGTAACCGAAAGACATGGTTTCTTATATTTCAATGAACATGAGGCAGCAGTGCTCAATTCTCTCTTTGTAGCTAAACTGTGTCCATTGGAAGCTAAGTGTCTCCCAGTGGGGACTGTGAAGACATTTGGTCATCCTCCACTTTTCGTGGTATTTCTTGCTGCTGCACTGGGAATTTGGTATTTGCTTCACAAAACATAAAAAGTTCATCTGAGATACAGTGCTGGAGGGAGTTCTGTCACGTGTGGTGGGTCAGGGTCTGCAGGAGAATGCACCAACCAGGCTTGTATCCCACATAGCTTGCCCCAATAACCATAGCAACCTGATTCTGAATATTGCCCTGAAAACTCTCCATTTAACAAGATGCCTTTACATATAAGGGTCTGATGTCTGCACTATATCAGTCACAAAAAATTTGGAAGCCAATGGCAGATTCACATGGCCCCAACATGATGTTTTATCACACACCTGCCCACCACTGCTCTAGCCCCCCTACTCAGCAGGCTCCAAATTACTGGCTTCTCTTGTTCTACACCATTTTAATGAAACCCAGTCAAAAACAAGGCACTGTCTGGTATACACATGATCAGCAACAGGACATCAAAAGTTTCTGCAGTGCCACCTGGTCATGGGAATTTCAAAAATTTCATGGTATTTATCTTGAAATTTTTCAAGGATGAAGTTAGAGGCACTGTGGGTTTCAATTCATTCAGGAACCATTAAGTGTTGAGAAAGTTCATTACAATGAACGCTCTGGAGAACTCTCACAGTCAATGCTTCTCAAACAGTTGCCAAAAGGTCTCCTAAAGCCAGGCCAACTGACATCTACAATGTGAGGTCCATGTGTGTTTTGACTCTCAAATATGGGTGCTAAGTCTTTCAGAATAAAATCATGTGATATCCTGGCTGAGATTCTCAGGCCTCTGTGGAAACCACCCTGGGCCTAGATCTCAGTTTCCAAGAGTGAGTCTCATGCGTGGCCTCCTAAAATCCCAACACAATTCATGGCAATACTTCTCTGAGGTCAGTTTCAGAACTCAGTCTCTAAGGGGAATCACACCAGAGTTCAAGCCCAGGTGGACCCAGTCATCCCTTCCATCCGCCAAAAAATGACCACAATTAAAATCAAAACACTCCCACAGGGCCATCATCTTCTTCCATGTAGACACTCATCATAACCTCCAGCTGGAGGTTTCTATGAGCCCAAATAAGCTCACTTGCCCCTCATTTGCCTAAAATCATGATGGCCTGGACACTCTTCCTGTGAACCAGGAATGATCAAATATTCCTGCTGTTAAAGTGTTCCACTTCTCCAATTTGAGGCCTACTGGCTGTAGGGTATAGATTCTTTATGTGATTTGGAGTCATGAGAAAACCCAAGCAAATATGGGCTAGCCTCTGCAGGGATTTCAAGAACTCATTTGACCCAAAGGATCCCTATTCTCACTTTATGGAGGTCAGGAACCTAAAACAAGAAGGCAAAAATATTCATCAACAATGACTGCTCTTTTGGCCATTTTAGTTTTGGAAGCACATGGGATCTTTCTTTAGATCCATCAGGTGCTGAGAATCAAAGCCACAACCTCATACAAGGACAAGAGGCTGATTCAGACACATCTCATTCCAAATCAATTAAGCAAAGAGCCACAGGTGATGTCCATACATTTCCATATGAAAACAGTTTTCTTCAGGCTACACAAAGGGGTGGCCTGAGGCAAAGACCTTCCTGACATTCAGGGTAATAGAAATAGAAGTAAGCAAATGGCCCAAAGAAGGGTTTCTCCACTGAGACTTTACTGGTCACACTGAAATCTGAGTTTTCTTAGATGCTCCCATTCCCTTCAGCAATCCAGCACATGGCCATATCACAGAATCTTGTGGTGTTACATATTTGGGAAACAAAACCATGAGCCTATTCTGGAGAGTGGCCAGAATTCACGAAGAAAACAGGAACTTTAGAAGATAGTAGATGTTGCCCATCCATAAGGCAAGCTGCAGTCCATTCATTAATTGGGCAGTATGAATGCGGGGAAGCTTTCAACTAGAGACAACACATCCATTGATGCATTCTCTTTTCTAATGTCTACAACCACGGATACAGTGGGATACACAGACCTAGAAACACTCACCATGTCAAACGACTTACTAGAAACAGTCCACTCCAAACCAAACAAACCACTTTTCCTACCTATTCTCAGAACATGAGAAAAAACCACAAACTCACACCTACAACGGCAAAGGCACTTACTTCCCCCAAATAGGTCTGTGACTATCCGGAGTGTCTTCTGACTGGTGGGCCATATTATGTTCCCACAAAATGGCCTGTCCTGTTTCAGATCTGGTCTCCTTGTCCAACTCTGTGAAGTTGTCAGGAGCCAAAGGTGAGCCACTACCTGCTTTCTCAGGAAAGGCCCCTCATCAGAGCTCTGCTGGCATTTTTCCATCCTCACATCAGTAGGTACCAAGAAAGACTGACTATGTCTTTGGGAAAAGCAAACAAGTTAGCCCACTGGAACTGGGATTGGGACTGGCTCTGGGTGCCTTCCTTCCTGGATCCCAGGTTCAGAGAATTCCATCACCAAGGAAGTGAAGTGAGGTCACTTCTTTCAGGAACTGAATATGGTCACTACCTTGGTAACCACTTTGTGCTAACAGTTGCATCCAGGGTTCCCATGAGATGGAGGCTGCCCCAACATCCTGTGACACATTCAGAAGTTAGAATGGTATATCAACCATAGGCACCAGGGAACAGCTCTCCACAGAGGCCTGGTTCACTCCATCTTCTCTTCATTAAGAAGAGAGAGGCTGATTCAGACTATCAATTAATCCTGACCAGGTTGTTTGCCATGGAAGATGACTATTGCTCTCTCAGGTCCTACATAGCTGCCTATATCTTCTGCAAGGATCATTTCTCCATGGATCTTTGATGTTCTCAGCAGGTGGAAGATCATCTACATTCCTATATTGTAAGACCCACACTGTCCCTGCTCTTAAGTAAGTTATACTGAGGGAACAGTGTATGGTTAGGGTTAATAACATGTTCAATTTGGGTTACAAATCATTCTGCGGGATGAATAATGGTATTGGCAAAATGCGATATTTACAAGAGTATATATGTGAAACATAAGTATGAAAGCAGAAATCTAGGTAAGATTTGAATCCCAGAAGGGCATTGGGGACTTGAGTGGGATACTTAGCTTTGAGTAATGTGCAGCACAGATGTCTCAGATAAATCAATATACACTGGCATCGTACCTTGTACCTTGGATATTGAATGTTGAAGAGAACATCCAGTCAAAAACTGATAGTCGGTAGGATTAGGAAGGTAGTTGGTAGGTTTAGAAAGAAGAGTGAGTATAGGATTTGGACCAAAAGTTCTTTCGCAATAAGATTTCGGGTAGAGAGTGTATGTAAATGTAAGCACATGTGAAGAGTCAGTCACAATGATGAACTGGGGAAAAATATAGGAAAGCAGATATCAATAGAGACATTAGGAAATCAAGCAAAGTACAAATTGTGTGATAGGGTTAGACATTGTCAACAGGTTTGAAGTTGAATATATAATCTTAAGAAGAAACAAATATGTAGTCAAAAATAGAATTGATATTTGAGAGCATTAGGCAACCTGGACATGGATGTTTTTAGTAATCCATGCTCACTTTCCATTTACGCTTTGGTACAATTGTAAGTGTGACCTTTGCTTTTTGTGTCCAGAATATTTCTGTAATAAAATGTGTATGTAGATCAGGTGAAAAGAGTATTTCTTCCACCAATTCTGCGAGCAATATTTTGAAGACTTACAAATTAGTATGGGGGTACAAATAGGTGTACCCTGTTTCAATGAATATAGACATAATGCATGAATAGACCATACTGTGAATAAATAATATAACTGGATCCACTTTAAATAATGGATTGAATAAATATCTGAAAATTTATAAGAAATTTTATATTGATATGCAATCATTCATTCCAACCAGTTATATATCTAACGATAATCTTAGGATTATGGTTTATCATGAAGGGTGTGTGAGTTTTGGTTCAAAATTGATTATGGAAATCGAAAATTATATATTTGGAAAAAAGTCTCATGAATAGACCAGTCAAGAAACACAGAGGAATACATGTGTTCTGGAGCAGGAAGTGATTGAAAGTGAAACAAATGCCTATAAATTTGCTAACTAGTGAATAAAATATATATACTGAGATTTGCATAAACTGAAGAAATAGTAATGTACCAGTGTGGAATAAAAATTAATGTCAAAATACACATCATGTCCCATAGGAACCTACATGCATTGATGTTAAACTGGGTCAGTTAAAGTAGACATATTAGGATTTGTATGCACCTTTTACTGAAGTTAGTTTTCAGTACTAGGAAACAAATATGTATTTCGGGTGGATGAATATTTCTAAGAATAATCTTGTGAAAAGTTGATTATTAATCCACATACATGAACATGAATGAATTTAGGGAGTGTATATAAGACACACATATTTCATATTTTTAAAAATATGGAGAGTATATATATATATATATATATATATATATATATATATATATATATACACACACACACACACACAAACACAGACATTAAAAAGTAGCAATATATATGCCAATCAAATTTCATCATGAAATATATATCATAAAGATGCAAAAACATTCATTTTAGTGAACATGGGTTTATGTATAATGTTGTTCCACTGGGAAGCTCACCCATAGGTTGAATTTTCAGTTCCAACAGCGTTTAGGAGGAGTGATCACTTCTCACACTTTGTATCTGCTAAGTCATATACCTCACAAGGATGTACGTGTGATACCTTGTAGGATTCTATTTGTGCATATAAAAATACATGTGCTGAATAAGCTCCAGAGAATGGGAGACAGTAATTCACATATTTGTTAACTTTAAAAACACATGGAGAACTATTTCAATTAAATATTGAATAGATTTATAACACCTACCCTTTATCATGCAAAAGGCAAGTCCAACTCTGAACTGCAAGTATTTATGTACTGTTTGGGTTATTTTCTTCCATCATATTTGGATTAGTAGTCAGAGTCTAGTAGAATATGGGTTAGTGTCAGGGATTCAGAATTTCAAATGGAAAATAGAAAAATTAATCTTCTGACTCTCATCCAGAACAATGCCTTGTCATTAATTTCGCCCCAAGGGAGACACAATTAGAGTAGAAGAGTTACAAAATCTGTGATTACATTTCTGGAATAGAAAATGCTCAGGAGTGCACAAACTTGGAGGTGGAATAGGAGTTTCCAAAAGTAAGGACAGGGTACACACTCCACAAACATGAAGCTCTGCTTGCCTAAAACTTCTTGAGAAACTGCCAGTGAAATTGGGCACTGAAATATAGGTTGTTGTCAGGAGTTAAGCTTCCTTTGTAGTGAGACCCTCAAAGCTGTGTCTGCATCTATGAGACCTGGAGGACAACATTTCTCATTTTCCAATGAACACGAGGCAGCAGTGCTGAATTCTCTCTTTGTAGGTAAACTGTGGGCACTGGGGGCTTATTGTCTCCCCGTGTGGACTGTGAAACCATTTGGTCATCCTCCACTTTTCGTGGTGTTCTTGCTGCTGCACTTGGAGTTTGGTTGATGCTTCACGAAATACAAGGAGTTCAACTGGGAAACAGTGCTTGAGGTAGTTCTGTCACGTGTGGTGGGTCAGGGTCTGCAAGAAAATTCACCAAACAGGCTTCTATCTCTCAAAGATTGCCCGCTTGTCCATAGCAACCTGATTCTGAACATTGCCCTGAAACTACGCCATATAACAAGATGCCTTTACATATAAGGGTCTGATGTCTGCACTCTGTCAGTTACAAGCCATTTGGAAGCCAATGGCAGATACAAATGGCCCCACCATGATGTTTTATCACACACCTCTCCACCACTGCTCTAGGCCCACTACTCAGCAGGCTCCAAAATACTGGCTTCTCTGTTCTAAACAAATTTCATGAAACCCTGTCAATCAAGGCACTGTCTGGTACACTCATGGTAAGCAACAGGACATCGAAAGTTTCTACAGTTCCACCTGGTCATGGAAATTTCAAAAATTTCGTGTTATTTATCTAGCCATTTTTCAAGGACGACGTTGGATGCACTGTGGATTTCAATTATTCAGGAACCATTAAATATTGAGAAAGTTCATTTCAAAAAAATTCTAGAGAACTCTCACAGGCAAGGCTTTCCAAAGAGTGGACAAAGGTCACTTGAAGCCAGGACCATTGAGGTCTACAATGTGAGGTCCTATGTCTTTTGACTCTCAACTATGGCTGCCAAGTCTTTCAGAATAAAATCATGTGATATCCAGGCTGAGATTCCCAGTTCTTTGTGGAAAGCCACCCTGGTCCTAGATCTCAGGTTCCAAGGGCGACTCTCATGCGTGGCCTCCTAAAATCCCAACACAATTCATGGCAATACTTCTCTGAGATCAGTTTCAAAACTCAGTCTCTACGTGGAAACACACCAGAGTTCAAGACCAGTTGACCCAGTCATCTCTTCCAACCGCCACACCAATGACCAGAATTAAAACCAAAACACTCCCACATGGCCCTCATTTTCTTCCATATAGTCACTCATCATAACCTTGGCTGGAAGTTTTTATGAGGCACACAGCCCAAGACAATGTCAAAATAAGCTCCCTTGCCCTTCATTTGTCTAAAGTCAGTGTTTCCTGGACAACGTTCCTGTGAACCAGGACTGATCAAAGAGGCATGCCATTAATACTGTTCCGCTTTTCCAATTTGAGGCATACTGACTGTCGGGTATAGTTTCTTTATGTGATTTGCAGTCATAAGAAAACCCAAGCACCTATGGGCTAGCCTCTGCAGGGCTTGAAGAACTCAGTTGACCCAAAGATCCCTGTTATCACTTGATGGAGATCAGGAACCTTACAGAGGAAGGCAAGAGACTTCATCACAATGACTTCTCTTTTGGCCATTTTGGATTTGGATGCACACATGGGATCTTTCTTTAGGTCCATCAGGTGCTGAGAATCTAAGCGATAATCTCAAACTGCACTGAGAGGCTGATTCAGACATATCCCTTTGCAAAGCAATTAAGCCAGGAGCCACAGGTGATGCCCATTTATTTCCATTTGAAAACTGTTTTTTTCAGGCATTGGAAATGTGGGGCCTTAGGCAAAGACCTTCCTTACATTCAGGGCAACAGAACAATAGGTAAGCAAAATCCCAAAGCAGATTTTCTCCACTGAGACTTTCCTGGTCACACTGATATCTGAGTTTTCTGAGATATTCACCATTCTCTTCAGCTATCCAGTACATGGCCATGTCCCAGATTGTGGAGGAGATACATATCTTGAACACAAAACCATGAGCCTATGGGAGAGTGGCCAGAATTCAGGAAGAAATCACGAATGTAGGAAGGTAGTAGGTGTTGCCCATCCATATGGTAACCTGCAGTCCATTCATAAATTGGACAGGATGAATTCTGCGAAGATTTCTACTAGACAGGACACATCTATTTATGCATTCTCTTTTCTATTGTCTACAACCACGGACACAGTGGGATATGCAGACATAGAAACACTCGCCTTCTCAAAGGACTTACTAGAAACAGTCCACTCCAAACCAAACAAACCGACTTTCCTACATATTCTCAAAACATGAGACAAAATCAAAAACACACACACACACACACCCACAAAGGCACCTTCTTTTCCCAAATAGGTCTGTGACTATCCAGAGCGTCCTCTGACTGGTGGGCCATACTATGTTCCCCCGAGACGGGCTGTGCTATGTCAGATCTGGTCTCCTTGGCCAAAACTGTGATGTTATCAGGAGCCAGCGGTGAGCCACTGCCTGTTTTCTCAGGTAAAGCCCCTCTTCAGAGCTTTCCTGGCATTTGTCCATCTTCAATTTAGTTGCCAAGAAAGACTGACTCTGTCCTTCTTAAATCCAAACATTTGAGACCACTGGGACTTGGACTGGGACTGCCTCAGGGTGCCTGGCTTCCTGGATCCCAAGTTCAGAGTGTTCTATCAACAAGAAAGTGACATAGGTCACTTCATCTAGAACTGAATGAGGTCACTGCCTTGGCAACCACTTTGTCTTAACAGTTGCTTCCAAGGGTCCCTGAGATGGATCCTGCCCCTACTTCCTATGACAGTTTCACAAGCTAGAATGGAATATCAACCACAGGCACCCGGGAACAGCTCTCCACACAAGCCTGGTTTGGTCTATCTTCTCTACATTAAGAAGAGAGAGACTGCTTCAGACACATCCCTTCATCCTGACCTGTTTTTTTTTTTTTTTTTTTTGTCATGAAAGATGACTTTCGCACTCTCAGGTCCTTCATAGCTGCCTACATCTTCTTTAGGGATCATTTCTGCATGGACCTTTGAGGTTCTCTGCAGGTTGAAGATCTCCTACATTCCTGTATTGTAAGACCAACTCTGTCCCTGCTATTCTGTAAAGTTAGATTGAGGGAACAGTGTATGGTTACGGTTAATAACATGTTTGATTTGGGTTAGGATCATTCTGCTGGATGAATAATGGTATTGGGAACCTGCGATATATATAAGATTATATAGGTGAAATATATGAATGAAAACAGAAATCTCGGTAACATTTGAAGCCCAGAAGGGCATTAGGTCCTTGATTGGGATACTTAGCATTTAATTATGTTCTGCACAGATGTCTCAGATAAATCTATACACAATGGCATAGGACCTGATACCTTGGATGATTGAATGTTGAGGAGAACAACCATTCAAAGAGGGAGAGTCGGTAGGATTAGGAAGATAGTTGATAGGATTAGAAAAAAGTGTGAGTATAGCATTTGGACAAATAGTTCTTTAGCAATAGGTTTTCAGGTAGACAGAAAATGTAAATGTCAGCACATGTGAAGAGTCAGTCACAGTGATGAAATGGGGAAAATATGTAGGAAAGCAGATATCAATAGCGACATTAGGAAATCAGGCAAAGTATAAAGTGAGTGATAGCAATAGACACTTTCAACAGGCTTGAGATTGAATATATAATCTTAGGAAGTAACAAATATGTAGTCACCAATAGGATTGACATTTGAGAGCATTAGGCAACGTGGACATGGGTGATTTTCATAACCCATACTCACATTCCATTTAGGCTTTGGTACAATCGTAAGTGTGACTTTGCATTTTGTGGCCAGAATATTACTGTGATAAAACGTATATGTAGATCAGGTGACATGAGTCTTTCTTGCACCATTTCTTGGAGCAATATTTTGAATGGGTATAAATTAGTATTGGAGGTACATATAGGTGTACCATGTATGTATGAATATAGAGATAATGCATGAATAGACCATACTGCGAATAAATAATATAACTTGTTCCAACTTTAAATAATGGATTGAATTGATATCTGAAAATACACAGGAATCATATATTGATATATATACATTCATTCCAACCAGTAATACATCTAATGGTAATATTACGGTTGTGGTTTATCATAAAGAGTGTGTGAATTTTGCTTCAAAATTGATTATGGAAATCGAAAATAATGTGTTTGGAAAGAAGTCTCATGAAATGACCAGTCAAAAACAAGGAGGAATACATATGTTATGAAGCAGGAAGTGATTGAATGTGTTACAAATTTCTTTAAATTTGTGAACTTGTGGATGAAATGTATATTCTATGATGTACAAAAACTGCAGAAATAGTAATGTACCAGTGTTTAATAAAAATGAACGTCAAAATACACATCATGTCCCATAGGAATCTACTTGCATTGATGTTAAAGTGGGTCAGCTACTGTAAAAATAAAAGGATTTGTTTGCACCATTCACTGAAGTAACTTTTTAGTACTAGAAAACAAATATGTATTTCAGGTGGATGAATATTTTTAAAATAATCTCATGAAAAGTTTAATATAAAACCACATACATGAACAAGAATGAATTTAGGGAGTGTATAATAGGACACATATATTTTATATTTTGAAAAATCTAGAGAGTATATATATATATATATATATATATATATATATATATATATACACACACACACACACACACACACACACAAAACACACACAGAGACATTGAAAAGTAGCTATATATATGCCAATTAAAATTCATTGTGAAATATATATCATCCACAGATCCAAAAATATTAATTTTACTGAACATGGATTTATGTATAATGTTCTTGAACTAAGAAGCTCACTCATAGTCTGAATTTTCAGTTCCAAATGTATTAATGAGGAGTGATCTCTTCTCACACTTTGTATCTGCCAAGTTAGCCACCTCTCAAGAATATACGTGTGATACCAGGTAGGATTCTATATGTGCGTATAAAAATACATGTGCTGAATAGGCTACAGAAAAATGGAGACAGGAATTCACAGATGTGTTAACTTTAAAAACACATGCAGAACTATTTCAACAAAAAATTGACAAGATTTATAACTCCTACCCTATATCATACAAAAGGCAAGACCAACTATACACCATGCCTCTTCTGAAGTGCTAGTATTTCTATTCTGTTTCGGTTATTTTTCTCCCTCATATTAGAATTAAGAGTCAGAGTCTAGTAGGGTATGGGTTAGTGTCAAGGATTCAGTATTTCGAATGGAAAATTGAACAATGAATCCAATGTGTATGTAAATATGTGCTACACAAAATTATTCCCACTCTCAACCAGAACAATGCCTTGACAATCCCTTCACCCCAAGTAAGACACAATTAGAGGAGAAGATTTAGAAAATCTGTGAATAAATTTGTGGAATGCAATATGCTCAGGAGCTCACAACCTTGGAAGTGGTAGAGTAGTTTCCAAAAGTATGGGACAGGGTAAAAACTCCACAAACATGGAGGTCTGCTGGCCTAGAGACTTCTTGAGAAACTGCCTGTGAGGTTGGGCACTTGAAAAATATGTTGTTGTCAAGAGCTTTAGCTTCCTTTCTAGGGAGACCATAAAAGCTTGGTCTGCATCTATGAGACCTGGAGGACATGGTTTCTTATTTCCCAATGTACATGAGGCAGCAGTGCTGAATTCTCTTTTTAGATAAACTGTGGCCACTGGGGGCTAAATGTGTGCCGGTGTGCACTGTGAAGGCATATGGTCATCTTCCATTTTCGTGGTGTTTCTTCCTGCTGCACTGAGAGTTTGGTATTTGCTTCACAAAATACAAGGAGTTCATCTGGGTCACAATGCAAGAGGAAGTTCTGTCATGTATGGTGGGTCAGGTTTTGCAGGAGGATACAAGAACCAGGATCCTATCCCACATATCTTGCCCCCTTGACCATAGCAACCTGATTCTGAACAATGTCCTGAAACCTCTCCATATAACAACTTGCCTTTACATGGAAGGTTCTGCTGGCTGCACCATGTCAGTCACAAGCCATTTGGAAGCCAATGGAAGATTCACATGGCCCCACCACAGATGTTTATCACATACCTGCCCACCACTGCTCTAACCTACTACTCAACAAAGTCCAACTTACTGGCATCTCTGTTCTACACCATTTACATGAAACCCAGTCAATCAAGGCACTGTCTGGTATATTCATGATCAGCAACAGGACATCAAAAGGTTTTTCAGTGCCACCTGGTGATGGGAAATTCAAAAATTTCATGGTATTTATCTAGCCATTTTTTAAGGATGAAGTTGGAGGCACTGTGAGTTTCAATTTTTTCAGGAACCATTAAATGTTTAGGAAGCTCATTTCAATGAAATCTCTGGAGAACACTCACAGGTAAGGCTTCCCAAAGAGTGGCCAGAAGATCATATGATGCTATGCCCATTTAGGTCTACAATGTGAGGTCCATATGAGTTTTGACTCTCAACTATGGGTGTCAAGTTTTTCAGAATAAAATTTGTGGTATCCTGGCTGAGAGGCTCAGTGCTCTGTGGAAAGCCACCCTGGGCCTAGAACTCAGTTTCCAAGGGCGATGCTCATGCCTGGCTTCCAAAAATTTCAACACTATTCATGGCAATACTTCTCTGAGGTCAGTTGAAGAACTCAGACTCTAAGGGAATCACACCAGAGTTCAAGAACATGTGGACCAAGTCATCTCTTCCAACCGCCACCCAAATGACCACAATTTAAACCAAAACACTCCAACGTGGCGCCCATCTTCTTCCATATAGACACTCACAATAAACTCCACTATGGCTGGAGTTTTCCATGAGGGGCATAGCCCAAGACCGTGTCCAAAATAAGCTCTTTTGCACCTAATTTGCCTAAATTCAGGGTGGCCTGGACACCCTTCTTGTGAACCAGAAGAGATTAAATAGGCCACCCGTTAATACTGCTCCGCTTCTTCAATTTGAGGCCAAATGACTGTGGGGTTTGGATTCTTTATGTGAATTGGAGTCTTGAGAAAACCCAAGCAACTATGGGCTAGACTCTGCAAGGCTTTGAAGAACTCATTTGACCCAAAGGATCCCTAATCTGACTTGATGGAGGTCAGGAAAGTTACAGAGGAAGGCGAGAGACTTCATCCACAAGGACTGCTCTTTTGGCCATTTTGGTTTTGGATGTACACATGGGATCTTTCTTTAGATCCATCAGGACCTGAGAATCTAAGCCACAGCCTCACACAGGGTAAGTAAGCTGATTCAGACACATCCTTTCCAAAGCAATTAAGCAAAGAGCCACAGGTAATGCCCATTCATTTCCATTTGAAAACTGTTTTCTTCAGGCTTCACAAAGTGGTGGACTGAGGAAAATACCTTCCTGACATTCAGGGCAACAGAAGAGTAGGTAAACAAAAGGCCCCAAGCAGGGTTTCTCCACTAAGACTTTCCTGGTCACACTGATATCTGAGTTTTCTGAGATGCTCACCATTCCCTTCAGCTATACAGGACATGGTCATGTCACAGAGCTTCGAGGTTGTACATATCTTAAACAGAAAACCATGAACCTATTCTGGAGAGTGGCCAGAATTCAGGAATAAAACAGAAACTAAGGAAGATAGCAGGTGTTGCACATCAATAAGGCAAGCTGCAGTCCATTCATAAATAGGGCAGGATGAATGCTGTGAAGCTTTCTACTAGACAGGACATATTAATTGATGCATTCTGTTTTCTAATGTCTACAACCACGGACACAGTGGGATACACAGACATAGAAATTCTCGCCTTGTCAAACGACTTACTAGAAACAGTTCACTCCAAACAAAACAAACCGCCTTTCATACCTATTCTCAGAACATGAGACAAAACCACAAACCCACACCCACACCACAAAGGCACCTCCTTCCCCCAAGTAGGTCTGTGACTATCCGGAGTGTCCTCTGTCTGGTGGGCCTTATTATGTTCCCTGGAAATAGCCTGTTCTGTCTCAAATCTGGTCTTTTGGCCAACTCTGTGAAGTTGTCAGGAGCCAGCGGTGAGCCACTGCGTGCTTTCTCAGGAAAGGCCCCTCTTCATAGCTTTCCTTGCATTTGGCCATCCTTACATCAGTAGGTCCCAAGAAAGACTGAGTCTGTCCTTGGTAAATCAAAATAAGTTTGACCACTGGGACTGGGACTGGGACTGGCTCTGGGTGCCTGGCTTCCTGGATTCCAAGTTCAGAGAGTTCCATCACCAAGGAAGTTAGGTGAAGTCACTTAATTTTGGAACTGAATGAGGTCACTGCCTTGGCAACAACTTTGTCCTAACAGTTGCTTCCAAGGTTCCCATGAGAGGGAGGCTGCTCCTACTTCCTGTGACACTTTCACAGGTCAGAGAGGTATGTCAACCATAGGCATGCAGGAGCAGCTCTCAACACATGCCTGCTTTGGTCCATCTTCTCTACATTAAGAAGAGAGTGGCTGATTCAGACACATCCCTTCATCCTGAGCAGGTTGTTTGCCATGGAAGACTTTTGCTCTCTCAGGTCCTTCATACTTGCCTACATCTTCTCCAGGGATCATTTCTACGTGGACCTTTGAGGTTTTCAGCAGGTGGAAGATCCTCTATTTTCCTGTATTTTAATACCAATTCTGTCCCTGCTCTTCTGTAAAATTAGATTGAGAGAACAGTGTATGGTTAGGATTAATAACAGGTTCGATTTGGTTTAGAAAGAAAACTACACGGTTGAGCAAACAGGGTCCTACAGTTAGCAATAATATGAGGAATTTTAATGGACCGGCCATGGCAGATAAAAGCGCAGTTAATCAGGTCACTATGTGAACCAAGACTCAAACCTCCCTTTTGGGGCCTCTGTCTCTCTTTGACGCTCTTCAAGTCGTTTTCTTAATTTATTCATAGATTCTTTTACAACTCCAGTATTGTCGGCACAAAAACAACATTCTTCCCTCAATGCAAGCAAAAAGGCACCTTTCTCTCATGAAGAGGAGGTCCAATACTCGCCTGCTTTGTAAAACAACTTCAGAAAGAGAGAGGTTAAAATTCCTGTAAAGCTGTGATGTCGGTTTTTAATGTCTTTAAGGTTTGGCCTATTTCTGCTTCTAATTGTGTCTTTGTTGTGTCTCATGGACTAGCCCACGAGTTAAGCAACTATTATTTCTAATAGGATGGCTAAAGTGAGGGATACAGGTTCCCGCTGGAACCGGGTTGTATGCCCCCCTATTTGATCTTTAAATGAACCTACGTCATGATAGAGAACTCTGGAAAACATCTGCATCATTACATAATTAATCACATATATTGACCATTTTATGAAAACATAAATAATGTTAAAGTGTATAGAATTATACTGTTGTAGGGATGGACAAGGAAAGGGACCTAAGATAGCACCAAACACAGGAAAACAGCCTTATTTGGATGCATCCGGATTTAGAGGGCATTGCTTCTGTTGTAATCAATTAATCCCCTGAACCCCAAGTTTTGGTAGTTTTAGAATTTGTACCCAATATGTAAGGGAAGTGGATCAGAAGTTCACAGTCTGTAGAAATTCACAAAAATCAGTTTTTGTTTCTGTTTTTGTTCCTCTGTTCTGGGCAAGTTAACTTTTCAAGGACACCTTGGAAAGGGAGAGCTTTTTTGTCTCTTTTTTTTCTCCCTGCCAGCTGTCACCATGAAGCCCAGTTGGTAACTTTTTTATCTTAGAAATGTAGTCATCTCTGTGAAGCCCCAGCTCAAGGCCAGAGGCTTTGTTCACATATTTTGTGAAAACCTAGTAAGGCGGTGTCAAGCTTAGGGGTGGTGATTTTTCCAGCCAGTGGCCAAGTAGAACAGGGCAACACGAAAAGTGGAAGTTTATCTACATTGAACTCTTTCAGAGGGACTCTTTTGCTGAAAGACCTAATGTAAGCCTCGGTGAAGACTTCTGGAGAAGGTTATTTAAGACATATCTATGGACCTGGTACAGAGGGGGAAGACTGGGAAGGCGAGGCTGAGAGCAGCTCCGTGGATCTGAGAATGAGGAAGATGAGATGTAAAAGAATAATGGAAAAGGGGTTTGGGATTTTCCTAGAACAAAACTTGAGCAGTAGAACAGGTAGAGCAGAGGTGAAGATGGGAGTGAGTATTCCAAAAACCCCTGAGGGACTTTAAATTTTTAGAAACCTGTTTTCAGTGATGACAAAGCAACTTTAAAGGCCATTTTTATTACATCTTGGATAGGGGTCTGAGGGCTCTTCTCAGCTGGTTTGAGCTTTGGTTTAGCTTCTTAGAGGACTTGGTGGGACCTAGTGCACGCACAGACAGAAAAAGAGAGGAGTGAGTGAGTGGAGGGGTACCTCGGTACCTGCTACCTCAGCAAGGGGGCAATGGTCTGAGAACTGGCAGAGGTTTGGGTTTTTGATCTAGTAATTGGAGGTGAGAAATCACGTTGCTGAGGTGGGAGTGACAGCAGAGACTCTAGAGCAGAAGACTGAGGGTGAGGAACTATTGGAGAAGCATAGTACAGGATGTGAGTGAAGGAGGGAAAAGGATTCCACATAGGGGAATTTTCCCCTTTTGAGCACTTGCCGAAGTTAAAAATGTCATGCAGAATTTGAGGATCTAGAGAACCCTCTGGGGGCCATAGCTTTTGGTTGTCTAATTGGTAATATGGCCAATGCTGTGTACTGAATGTGATGAGGAGTTTGGGTTCCACCAGGCAGCCCCGGTATGCTCACATCCCCATGAGTTACACAAGAAGTTGGCTTTTCCCCCACACAGCCATGGCTGTTTGTGGCTTTGATAGTCCGCCGGGCATACATCATAATCTAGGCTAGCCAACCTGAATCTGGCTCGCGTTTCTGTGCATCCATAATGTTTGTTTCAATTATCTATGGAACGGAAGGGATTTAATGAAACTTTAGTGGGATCCTCTTCATCAGGGTTATCTCAATAGGAAAGACGTATACCAAGCTGAAAAATGTCTGGGTGGAGAGATAGCCACCAGGTCCCTAAGGGCGCTGTATGCGAGATATACCATACTTCTTGTCTAGTAGGATTTGAGATCAGCCTTCACTGCTGAACAGGCTGATGAGGGTTAGGAGTACTGGTGGCCAAGTTGAGAGTCTACAGTCTTGTCCACATAGCGAATACGAAATTTGAAATGGTTACCAGTCTTTTCCAGTTTCCAACCAGAGTCTGGACACAGCGAAGGCTTTAGATGAGAGGCATGGATCCAAAAAGTGATTCTGTCTACTTTTACCGCTGTAGGTGTTATAAGTAGCACCTGGTATGTTCCTTTCCAGCGGGGTTTCTAGGAATGACACCTGATGTTGTCTTATGTAGACGAAGTCTCTTACTTGATATTGATGTGGAATCCCCTCGTCCCCAGGTTGGTAGGCAGTGGCCAGCTGTTTCCACAGTTATCACTGAGTTCTTTCAATGGCTTTAAGTCTGTCAAGCAAGGGGTGTGCAAGGGATTGTTAGGCCTTAGAGTTGGGGATTAGGTCCCTTACTGGATGATGGGCATCATAGAGAATTTCATAGGGGGTGAGGTTACACAGAGAAACTGAGGGAGTATTTCTCGCATGAAACAGTGCATAAGGCAGGAGCATAGTCCAATCTTTTATGCCAGTCTCTAAGCTTAATTTTGTTAAGGTCTCTTTAATGGTTCTATTTATTTTTTCTACCTCTCCTGAGCTCTGGGGTATATAAGCATAATGTAACTTACAATTAATCCACACGTGACTTACCTGGGCCATGAACACAAGTCCATTATCAGACCCTATTACCTTAAACAGACCATATCTTGGAAAAATATCTTCCAGGATCTTCTTGAGAACCATTTGGGCCGTTGTTTTTTTTTTTTCCTGTGTGTGTGTGTGTGTGTGTGTGTGTAAGGCTTCAATCCATCCTGAAAATGTATCGACAAAGACTAGGAGATATTTAAGTCCATACCTTGCTGGCTTAATTTCAGTAATGTCCACTTCCCAGAATTTTCCTGGTCTGGTTCCTCATAGGTGCTTTCCTCTAAGAAACTTGGAAGGGTAAGCATTAAACAATTGACTGACCCAACAGGCTTTTGTTACCGGTTCAGTTTTTTTCTTTCGCTGTGTGTTGGTTAGTGGAAAACTCTGTTCTTAATCCTACAGGAGTGCCTGCAGTTTCTTTGAACCAAGGTGAGTGAGTTGATGTACATTTTTAACTTAGTGTAGGGCTTTCTGTAATTGCAGGCTGAGCTCAGTAAAGTTGAGGCGTTCAGTGTCAGTGTCCTTAGATGTTATCTAAAACTTCCTGTTACTCAGGGGTCCATTGGAATTGGGCATCTCCCTTTAACAGCGGGTATAAAGGAGCAGCTAAGGACGCGAACCCATTTATCCATAACCTGCAAAACCCAGCAATCCCAAGAAACTCTCTTAGTTGTCTGCTGTAAGATGGGGTTGGTATCTGCTCAACGGTTTGTTTTCTGGGCTCAGTGAGCCATCGTTTACCGCCCCTGAGGAAATAGTCATGGAAGGTTACTTCTTGCTGGCAAATTGGGCAATTTTGGCAGAAGCTCTATACCCGAGTTGAGCAAGCTCCGATAATAGTGCTTGGGTCCCAGTTCAGTTTTCCTTGGTGTTGGATGCCAGTAGCAGGTGATCCACGTATTGAAGCTGGGTGACTTCGGGGTGTGTAGTTCTGAAATTGTTGAGATCTCTGTGGAGGGCTTCATCAAAGAGAGTGGGGGAGTTTTTGAACCCCTCTGGGAGTCTAGTCCAAGTTAGTTGACTATACTTTCCGGTTTCTGGGTCTACCCACCCAAAAGCAAACAGCAACTGACTATCTTTATGCAGAGGCAAGCAAAAGAAAGCTTGTTTTAAGTCCAGAACAGTATACCATTTCTGCTCAGGGTTCAGAGTGCTAAGCAGTTGGAACAGATTAGGTACTGTGGGGTGAATGTCCTGCACTCTGTTGTTGATCTCTCTTTGGTCTTTAACAGGTTGATAGTCCCCGGTTTCTGGCTTTTTCTTCTAATAACAGGGGAGTGTTCCAGGCCAATTGACAGGGCCTTAGGACCCCTAAGGCCAGATATTTATGAATATAGGGCCTTATCCCATCTTTAGCTTTTTATGCTTAGAAGATATTATTTGACATTAATTGGGGAGGCTGAGGTTTTTAACTCCACTGTTATTGGAGGTTGTTTCACGGCCAGGCCTAACACAGCAGTTTTTGCCCAGGCATCTGGGTTATCTGTTATTCATTTCTGCGGTAGCTTGCCTGTTTGATCAGTCTTGGGGGGTGTGAAGAGTGGATGTTTATCTTCTACTAATATAGTTACAGCCGTGACTATAGGAGTTTTTACTGAAGGATTTAGAAATTTCTTTTGGGGGCTTTCAGGGTTAAAAGTTATTTTGGCCCAGAGCTTGGTGAGCAGATCTCTGCCCATCAATGGGTGCGGGCAATCTGGGATTACTAGGAAGGAGTGATGGATTTTTCCTTTCCCCAGGTCCATGGTCCTCTTAGTAGTCTAAGCCCGATATTTACTGCCATTAGCCCTTTGAACTACAGACCTTTTATTTGATAGACGGCCCAATGGGGCCCTAAGGGCTGAGTATACTGCTCCTGTATTCATTTCAAAGTTTACTGGGGTCCCCTACTCTTCAAAAGTTACCCTGAGCTAGGGGAAGGAATCTGAGCCCCAACTTTCTTAGTCATCCTCCAGAGTCAGAATGGCTGGCTGGCGTGTCTGTCTCTTTATAGGGCACTCTTTGGCCCAGTGTCCTTTTTTTTTACGGTAGGCACATTGATCTGAGGCCAGGGGTGGCCTCTGGCACGGGCCCAGGTATCCCTTCCTGTCACCTTATGTCTTAATTTCTGGCCTCTTTCTTGTTGTGACCAGGATCTAAGTCAATGCCTTAGTCTTTCTTTTGCTTCTCTCATCATCCCTTTGCTCCCTTTCTTTTTCCCTGTTTCTCTTTTATAGTATATTTTTTTGGCTTCTCTGACTAAATCTCTCTTTTAACTTTTTTTTTTTAATATCCATGGCAGCTTCCCCAATTAAGGCCATCATGACAGATGCCTTTTGATCTGCTGCCTGAGGATCGAAAGGAGTATATCTCTTATATGCCTCCATAATTCTCTCTAGAAACATAGAGGTAGATTCATCAGGCCTTTTAATAATTTCTCTTACCATGGCCAAATTAGTTGGTCACCTAGCGGCCCCTTGGATACCCGCTATTAGAGCCTGGCAATAATTGGACATATGCTCCCTATCTTCAAAGGTGTTGGGGTCTCAGTTGGGTTGGTTTAAGGGGAAGCCGGCTTTGATTATGTTGGGAAGTTGTGTTGGTCGCCCATCAAGTCCGAGGATATTTTTTTCTAGCTTCCAGGAGGTTTTTCCTCTCATTCCTCTGTCGTGAAGAGAGTCCCTAGGAGTTGTTGGCAGTCATCCCAAGTAGGCAGGTGTGAAAACGTTGGCGAGTTCTCTGAGTTTTTTTAGCCGGGCCAGCTTCCTCTAGGGAAGGAGGGGCTGTGTGAGCCATTCGACAGTCATCTGGAGGGTGCTGGGCCATCCTGGCTTCCTCGAATGGTGGAGAGGCTGAGTAAGCAGCAGGGGAATTACTTACAGGGTTTTGGGGGTTGGGGGACAAGGGCAGAGGATAAGGACGAGTAGAGTCTTGAGACTCAGGGAGAACAGAGGGTGGAGGTTGAGGAGCAGAGAGTTTGAGAGATAGAATCGTAGGGGAAGGAGTAGGAGTGGGTGCAGGGACAAGGAAAGGCTTCACCCATGGAGGAGGAGATTTGCAGAGGTCCTGACAAGTTAAGATATATGGCTATTGATCTGGATGGCTATGTGGCCCCGGCTGAAAGACAATATCTCAGACTGTTCAAATTAGTGCGAAGTAGAAACATCTTTCTAGGGGCCATCCGACTACAAAGGTGGGTTATTCTGAGACACAGAATCTGCCAGGTCTGGTGTTTTAATGAAAAAGAAAGAATCTGAGCCCTTAAGCAGACTTTGGTCCAGTGATTAAGGGTCAGGGACAGAGGCATTGAAGTGCTCTGTCCCATAATGAAATATACACAGACAGTGAAAGCAAAGACACACGACACAGACAAGACAAGACAATAAAGACAGACAATGGACGTCCAATACTGAGACCAGGACTGAGTAGCGGGCAAATCCTGATGGGCTGCCAATTCCAAATCTGAAAGAAAATATCACTGAGTCGAGGAGACTATGGTTCTTCGATTTCCCGAGTCCATCCCACAGGAACATGGCCTGTGGCTCTGTGACATGTGTGTCAGCCACCGTGGGAGAGAGCTCACGATCTTTACCAATAGCCATTTTGTCAAACCCTAACCTGAATCCTGAAACCAGAAAGAGGGGCCTTATTTACACCCAGAGGAGCCCATTGGGGGTCTTTCATCTGCAGCTGCCGGATCTCGCTGGGGCCACCAGAAGTAAAGGTCGGGTGAGCGTCGCTGGAAGAGACCACCAAGAGACTGTCTAATGCAACCTCAAAGGGTTTATTGGGAGTCCGGCATGCAAGGGCTCAGAGATCAGTTGAATAGAGCAGAGAGCCCTGAGAACAGCTTAAGAAGTGCTTATATATTTTCCTTGGAGAGGGCAGGGAGGGAAGTTTATTGATGGTTAAGGGCGAGTGGGCGGTTTGCGTGTAAATGGTTGATGGAGTACATTCTGCAGTTTGGCAGTTGGGGGCAGCACATTCTGGGAACAAGAAGAGCAAACAGTTCTCAAGATTTCAACAGTGTTTTATTAAGCATACAGAAAAACAGGACGTGACAAGTACCTATTTTATTAACCTTTCAATATAAGTATGAAAACAGAAATCTAGGTAAGATTTGAAGCCCAGAAGTTCATTTGGTCCTTGATTGGTATACTTAGCTTTTAATTACATTCCGTGGAGATGTCCTAGAATTATGGATATACAATGACACAGGACCTTGTACCTTCTCAGAGGTCAGTTCCAAAACACAGTCTCTAAGGGGAATCACACCAAAATTCAAGACAAGGTGGACCCAATTATCTCTACCAACCGCCACACAAATGCCCACAATTAAAACCAAAACACTCCGAAATGGCACTCATCTTCTTCCAAATAGACACTCATCATAACTTCTGGCAGGAGGATTCCATGAGAGGCGCAGCACAAGACAGTGTCCCAAATAATCTCCCTTTCCCCTCATTTGCCAAAAGTCAGAGTGGCCTGGACACCCTTCCTGTGAACCAGGAGTGATCAAATATGCCTGCCATTAATACAGCTCTGTTCTTCAATTTGAGGCCTACTGTCTGTGGGGTTTAGAGTCTTTATTTGAATTGGATTCATAAGAAAACCCAAGAACCTATGGGCTAGCATCTGCAGGGCTTTGAAGAACTCAATTGACCCAATGGATCCCTTTTCTCACTTGATGGAGGTCAGGAACCTTACAGAGGAATGCGAGAGACTTCATCAACAATGACTGATTTTTTGGCCTTTTTGATTATGGATCCACACATGGGATCTTTCTTTAGACCCATCAGGTGCTGATAATCTAAGCCACAGGCTCACACAGGGCCAAGAGGCTGATTCAGACACATCCCTTTACAACGCACTTAAGCAAAGAGCCACAGGTGATGCCCATTCATTTCCATTTGAAAACTGTTTTCTTCAGGCTTCACAAAAGCGTGGCCTGAGGCAAAGAACTTCCTGACATTCAGGGCAACAGAACAATAGGTAATCAAAAGGCCCTTTGCAGGGTTTCTCTACTGAGACTTTCCGGGTCACACTGATATCTGACTTTTCTGAGATGCTTGCCATTCTCTTCAGCTATCCAGTACATGTCCATGTCACAGTGGTTGGAGGTGGTACATATCCTGGATGCAAATGCATGAACCTATTCTGGAGAGTGGCTAGATTTCAGGAAGAAAACAGGAACTTAGGAAAATAGCAGGTGTTGCCCATCGATAAGGCAAGCCCTAGTGCATTCATAAATTGGGCAGGATGAATGCTGGGAAGCTTTCTACTTGACAGGAAACATCCATTGATGCATTCTCTTTTCTAATGTCTACAACCACGGACACTGTGGGATACACAGACATAGAAACACTCGCCTTGTGAAACAACTTACTAGAAACAGTTCACTCCAAACCAAACAAACCGACTTTCCTGCCTATTCTCAGAACATGAGACAAAACCACAAACACACATCTACACCCACAAAGGCACCTCCTTCCCCAAGTAGGTCTCTCACTCTCCAGAGTATCCTCTGACTGCTGGGCCATACTATGTTCCCCCAATATGGCGTGTCCTGTCTCAGATCTGGTCTCCTTGTCCAACTTTGTGAAGTGTTCAGGAGCCAGCTGTTGAGCCACTACCTGCTTTTTCAGGAAAGGCCCCTCTTCAGAGAACTCCTGGCATTTGGCCATCCTCACATCAGTAGGTACCAAGAAAGACTGACTCTGTCCTTGCTAAATTGAAGCAAGTGAGACACTGGGACTGGGACTGAGACTGACTCTGTGTGCCTGGCTTCCTGGATCCCAAGTTCAGAGAGTTCCATTACCAAGGGATTGAGGTGAGGTCTCATCCTTCAGGAACTGAATTAGGTCTCTGCCTTGGCAACCACTTTATCCAAACAGTTGCTTTCAAGCGTACCATGAGAAGGAGGCTTACCCTATTTTCTGTGTCACTTTCACAAATTAGAATGGTAT